>NC_091588.1:17412066-17424566 GCF_042767895.1 Penaeus vannamei
TCGGTTAGTGCTCCCGCTCAGGTGGACATGCAATCAGCATGTCAAGTTCTTGGTCCTATAACCTCAAGTATTGCTCTTCAACAGTCTGCTGTACCTGTGCTGGTTAATACTAACATGCCTGCAAGTCGCCTACCATCAGTTCCTGAATCTCGTGTGCTGTTCACTCAGAGCACTCCTGTGAATCCTTCAGTTCCTCTATTTACAACCTTTTCCAAGACCATGCCAACTGTTCAAACACCCAATCATTCTGGGCATGAAGTGACACATCCTCTCACCATGGGGCAAGCTACCCATATACTGCAAGCATTAGATTCCACGATGATGAGCCAGCAAGAGCTTAGCCGCAGAACACTGCTCCCTCCTATAAAGCCTGAGAGATTTAATGGGGATTTAACCAAGTTTGTCCAGTTCCGCAATACATTTACATGGAATGTAGAAAGCAACACTGAAGATCCCAAGAGAAGGTTGACTCATCTTTACAATCAGCTAGATGGCCCTCCAAGAAAGCTTATAGAAGGATGCCTACGTTGTTGAATAAGGAATATGAAGACTCGCATAACCTTATTGAGGCCTACATCAGGAAACTACTGGAGTGGAAGGACATTGATGTGAGTGATGTAGAAGAGTTAGAGGAGTATGGTTCTTATCTCTTTAATGTGCAGTGTGCTCTTAGAGAAAATATTATGAGGATGGAGCTAAGGGAAGTGATGACTAAAGTGGTTAGCAAACTACCCAAGTACCTACGAAATAAATGGGCAGCTAGGTGTGTGACCCAGGAATCAGGATACTCCTTCCCCTCATTAGTAGCCTTTGTCAAGGAGCAAGCCAAGGTTGCAAAGGAAGGCAGGTATATCGAAGAAGCGCGAAGTAAACAACTTTCTATTAGGAGAAAAGTTGCTGTAATCAATAAGCCTAAAGGACTCACTGTAAGTACAACACATCCAGTCTGTGAATCTAACATTGGGACAGATGATTGTCTTTGTTGCAATAAACGAGGTCATGCTTTACATACCTGTTTAAAGTTTGGCAGATTAAATGTACAAGATTGCTGGAATACGGCCATGTCCAAGAGGCTGTGTTTCCGTTGCCTTAAACCCTCTCATGGCCATAGAGACTGCAAGGATAAAAGTAAATGTGGTCAGTGTGGTGCAGATTCACATCACACAATTCTGCACAGACTTCTGTTCAGAACATCCTACACTTCAGCACTAAGGACGGTAAAATTAACACGAGGGAGAGAACTGAGCCGTAACACCTATGGCGACAGCCAGAACCAAAATGAGACAAGTGGGGGCGGTATGGAGAACAGGGTTGAGGATGTACTGCCTTGTGCGTCACTTACCAACTATAATCCAGATGGCAGAATAATGATGAAAATCCTACCCGTTAAGGTCAACATTAAAATTTACACATACGCCTTCATAGATTGTGGTGCTGCAGTTATATTAGCTGCCAGAAGTCTAATTAAGAAGCTTGGCATTAAAGGTAAACACATAAGCCAAACGATGCGCACCGAAAATGGAGACTTCAAGTGTGATGAACTGGTCTCTCTATCAATTGGAAGTGTGGATGAGGAAGAGGATCTGATGTTGGATGATGTTTTTGTCACTGGGAAGCTCAGTGTGACTACAGACCACATGATGCCAGTCCGGTGGGTTAGTCAATGGTCACATTTAAGTGACATTAAGCTTAGTAGATTGCCTCCTCAGTACAAAGATGTTGAGCTTATAATCGGCCTGAACAGCTTCCTGTGTCGTCACATTCTCAGTCAACGGCATGGCCAAGAAAATGAACCATCTGCTTACCTCACAAGGTTTGGTTGGGTAGCATTTGGACCAACAGGACTAAAGAATTCTATCCAAATTCGACATGTCCACCACATACAACCCACAGATAATTTGAGAGAATGCGTGCAAGAACACTTTAATAAGGATTTTTGGGAGGAGATTCATTCCCGCCATGAAGATTCTGTTGAAGATAAATTGTTTACGGTGAAGGTGTCAGAATCCATTCGTCAGGAATCTGGAAAGTATATTCTCAATCTTCCCTTTAGAAATAAGTTTCGACTCCCAAACAATCGCAAGATGGCCATACACCGCCTGATAGGACTAAAGAAGAAACTGGAAAATGATGATGCCTATCGACAGTCCTATGTGTCCTCAGTTGAAAATTACATCAGCAAAGGATATGCAGAGCTTGTGCCAACCACTTTGTTGGGCCGAGATGATGGCAGAGTATGGTATATGCCACACCATGCTGTGCACCATCCTACGAAGCCCAAGCTTAGAGTCGTCTATGAGCTTGAGGCTAAATTCCAAGGGATCTCGCTGAATGATCATCTCTTACAAGGCCCAGACTTAACAAATGCATTGATTGGTGTGATCCTAAGGTTTCGCCAAGGTCAATATGCTGTCACGGCAGACATAGAAGAAATGTTTCATCAGGTGAAAGTTCCCCCAGAAGATCGAGATGTACTCCGCTTCCTGTGGTGGCCAGGAGGAGATACCAGTCGAGCACCTGTAGAGTATCGTATGTCTGTCCATGTTTTTGGAGCCAAGTCATCACCCAGCTGTATTAACTTTGCCCTCAGAAGAACAGCAGAAGAGCATGGTAGTCAGTATGGCAATGAAGTGATTGAGGTAATTAGAAGAAACTTTTATCTAGACAATCTCCTCATAGCATCTGATGACAAGGAATCTATGAAACAGTTGGTGAAAGACCTCATTGATCTATGTGCTGCAGGAGGTTGGCGCCTGAATCAGTGGACATCTAACAACAAAAACATTCTGGCAACAATTCCTGAAACCAAGCGAGACATTTCAGTTGCATCTCTGGACTTGAGTAAGGATGAACTTCCAATGGAAAGAACTCTGGGAATGCATTGGTCAATGGAGAATGACTATTTCACCTACAAGATCAATCCAAACGATAAGCCACTAACTCCGCGAGGAGTGTTGTCAGTAGTGGCTTCCATCTATGATCCTTTGGGTATGGTTACACCTTTCACCTTGCCTGCACAGCTGCTGCTGCAAGACATGTGCCGACAGCAGTTGGGATGGGACGAGGAGATGGAAACGGCTGAGGTGACACAATGGAAGGCATGGCTCAATCAACTTCCCAAGCTGATAAACTTCAAGGTGCCTAGAAGTTTTATTCCCATGTCCTTTGGCACTGTCAGGTCCTGTCAATTACATCATTTTGCAGATGCAAGTCAAGTTGGATATGGTAGTGCCTCATACTTGAGGCTTGAAAGTGCCACTTGTGAAGTCTACTGCACTCTGGTAATGGGAAGATCAAGAGTAGCTCCATTGAAAAGGATGACCATTCCAAGATTAGAGTTAACTGCTGCGACTGTAGCAGCACGTATGGATCAGAAGCTACGCTCAGAACTGGACTTGAGATTAGAAAAGTCTGTCTTCTGGACTGACAGTACTTCTGTATTGAAGTATTTATTTAATGAAAAGGCGAGATATCAAACATTTGTGGCCAATAGGGTGAATCTCATTCGTGAATTATCACCTATTGAAGCTTGGAGGTATGTAGAGACTCGGTCTAACCCAGCAGATTTAGCTTCAAGAGGAGTTGACATGGACAGCTTCCTCGCCTCTTCAATCTGGATCACTGGGCCGACCTTTCTTAGTGGAAATGAGAAAATGTGGCCCATACTACCAAATGACGTCAAGAGAGGAACCTTAGAGGACGACCCAGAAGTAAAATCACCACAATTAGTCTGTGAAACAGTTACCACAGTAATGTCATTCATTGAGGAAATTGCCAGTCGCTTCTCGAATTGGATGACATTTGTGCATTGCATTGCCTGCCTAAGACGCTTTCACAGAACTCTGACACAAAGACTCAAGTCTTCAGTGGAAGTTGACATGACAAGAAAATGTTTGTGCATTGAAGAAGTAAATGAAGCTGAGAACAACATTTGGAGGCTTGTACAAAAGGACTCATTTGGTGCTGAAATTAAGATACTCTCAGGCAGTGAAGAAGCTCATGTACGGTCCTCTAGCAAGTTGGTTAAGCTCAAGCCTTGCCTGAAGGATGGACTACTTAGAGTGAGAGGACGACTCATCCACTCTCTTAGTAGTATAGATGTCAAACATCCAATAATTTTGCCAAGTAAATCCATGGCTGTGAAATTAATGGTGCAGTGGAAGCATAATATCTTATGGCTGAGTTACGCCAAAGGTTCTGGATTATACATGGCAATGTATTGGTACGCTCTGTCATCCGGAATTGTGTGAGGTGCAGATCTCTCAGTGCTCAGCCAATGATCCAAAAGATGGCTGATCTACCCGAAGACCGCATCATATCAAATGTACCTCCCTTCACACACACTGGGACCGACTGTTTTGGGCCCTTCCTAGTTAAGAAAGGCAGGTCAAATTTGAAACGTTATGGAGTCATATTCACCTGCTTGGTGATTAGAGCCATCCACATAGAAGTGGTGGAGTCAATGGAAACTGATTTCTATATTAATGCTTTTAGAAGGTTCATTGCCAGGCGAGGCCCGGTCACCTCCATCCGGTCTGACAATGGGACAAATCTTGTGGGAGCTGACAAGGAGCTTCGCAAAGAACTTGAGAAATTGAAGCACTCTGTGATTGCAGAGGTCATGTTGCTCAAGGGTGTCACATGGCAGTTCAATCCTCCTCATGCTTCGCACTTTGGCGGAGTATGGGAACGCCAGATTCGCACAATTCGACGAGTACTCCGTGGCCTGTGTCACCAGCAGGTCATGACAGATGACACTCTGCACACCCTATTCTGTGAGGCAGAAGCTATCATAAATGGCAGGCCATTAACCAGGGTTACTGATGATCCTGATGGTCCTCAACCACTAACACCCAACATGCTGTTAACCCTGAAAGGTGCAGGAGGTCCAATAACGGATACTGATCATAGTGATCTTTATGTACGTCGACGTTGGAGGCAAGTTCAATACCTGGCAGACCTCTTCTGGAAGAGGTGGACAAAGGAATATCTTCCACTTCTCCAGGAACGTCAGAAGTGGACCACGAGACAGCGTAACCTGAAGGTTGGAGATATTGTTCTGAGCCTAGACAACAAACTGCCCCGAGGTTCATGGCCTTTGGGACGTGTGCTGGAAGTGATAAGTGATGCTGATGGTCACGTGAGGAGTGCTCGCTTGAAAACTGCTAGTGGAGAGTACCTCAGACCAATTAGCAAGATGTGTCTTTTGCTAGAAAATGAAATAGATGTAGGTGTCAGTAAAGGGTGTACGCCGAACGCTGCCCTTAAATGCTGATGTTACAATATTCTTTGTGGTATTTAGTGTACCACTAAATAGGGGGCGGTGTAGAATATTGCGAGTTTAAGTTTTGTTATATATACGGTAGATATGCAAGTTTAGACTAATAAATATTCCCTTTTTGTGTGTGTGTAATGAATGTTCATTGAGTCGGGCTGTATATCTACAGATAATTCCCATTTATTTCATATATTTATGTTAATAGGCTTCCAGTCTTTTGAAATAAGAAAAGTAAAGCATTACACATCTTTAATTCATGTATCAAGAAAGCTCAGACTTAAATAACTGTGGTACTTTGTTCAATGACCTGTATTTCAGTACATGGTTACCAATGATTTATTTGTTTGCAGCTCGAATGTCTCCAGGAAAGGATTAAACCGTGTGCAAGAATCCAAGAGATTATTCTTGATGCCCTTATTGATGCAGGTGATGCTGACACGTTGCACTGGTGGCCCTACAGTGTGACGTATTTTGTAGTTGGAGATACTGTGGGCTACAACCTGCATTCCTCACATACACCCTCCCGAGGGGTACATGATCTTGCAATCATATCCACTGCTTGACATTGCTTAAGAAAGATCCCAGCACTGGCTGGACCTTGGGTGGTATCCACGAACGTTCCCAGACGATTCTGAGAATAAAATTCTAAGAATCTACAGAATCAGTTTGAACCAGAAAAATCGTCTCAGATTTTGTCTGACGTTTTCTGAGTATATTCTCAACCAGTTTGAATTTATTTGAATAAACTTTTTAGCAGTATCAGTCGTGTGTATATATCGTTCATTTGCGCTCATCAGTTTGTTTCATATTCATAAATACCTTTATATGTATGCAAATGTGTTTTTCTTTGGGGAAATAATCTAATATGCTGGAGTTACACATATAAATGCATAATTAAAGGAAAAAATACGACGATCAATGAAAATGTGATGATGGCCTTTGCTGAAATGACTAAGCTGTGATATCACACTCTGCGGAACTTGATGGTGTATTTTTCTTCCAGAAAAATATATAACAACAAGAATAATAAGCATAAAAGGTATACTTATAGCAACAAACATAACTCAGAGGAGACAAATAATGAAGTTCAAGCTTAAGCTTAAATGATTTTGTAGTATTTGTCAATGTGATCGTATTTTTCTTTTTAATAGAGATTGACATAATATACAAGCAAAACTGTTACCACCCTGGTATAAGATTTTGTAAAGCTTAGAGATTATTTTTTATGAATCAGAAAAAATATATATTTTGCTGTTTTTTTGTAATATATTTGTTTTGCTCTAGCATGAGCCATTTATGAAATGATAGTGATAGCCCTTTGTGTTTATTTAGATTTAATATTTGAATAAAAAAATATAATTCATCTAAATGTAGATGACATAAGAAAAAAATAACGATGAGAAATTTAGTTTCATAGTAATTCTGATGCACCAAAATTAGAATTAGCTCTGTAATTTTGGATCATATTTAGTATATTATTATTGACATAAGATTATACAAGTTAGGGATGATAATTTTATGAATGAAAGTAATAAATATGTATTTAGCTGACTTCTTCAATAAATGTGTTTTGATGTAGCATGACCTATTTATGAAATAAGTTTAATAAGTTTATTTACCACCCTGGCTAACTGCTCAGTCATGGGCAATCGTGATTACAGAGTGTTACATATATTCAAATACATTCGACAGAGTACAGTATTTTGTGATTACAGTAACTATACATGGTAAAATGGGAATATGTCACACAGCATGCAAACGTATATTACCTAAGTTGATCTATCTTTGCCTTTGTGTTTGCATAACAGTGTTCTGTGGTGTGTTCTATGATTATAGTAGTTTTACATAGTAAAATTAGGATACAGCATGAGTATATCTTCTAATGTATCAGATGCTATAAAATAATCACATAGTTCTTTATACCTAATGTTAGGTGGTCTGAAAGGCTGTATCACATGACACTCCGAGATAAAATGCTCAAGCGTTCACTTATTTTCCTCTTTACACAGTCTACATCTAGATTCATCTGCTATTCTTGCACCTTGCAGTTGCCAGTACATTCTATAACCTAAACGTATTCTGGCAATAAACACGTCACATTGTCTGGTTTTACTTAGGTGCCATCCATAGCAGGGCTTACAATATCTATACTGATCGTAGTGCCTTATACTATAGCTTCCAGGCTTTTGTGAACTCGTCAGATCTATCAGTTCTTCATTATGAGAACTATGAGTGACAAGTTCAGCCTGTACAGGTGCAAAGGAGATTACCAGGTACCTGGGCTATAAGGCGAAGGGCACTATAGGTAATTCCATCTTCACCAGGGGCGGACGCCTGGCCTTTGCTTAGTGCATTGTTCAATTCAGTCAGAAATGTCGGAATCAGAACATCCAATCTCTGTAGCAAATTTCCGTGCAACTTTAGACTGATTAAGGTGATTCTGAATATTTGTGGGAAGTGAGCTCAGTCTGGACGCTCCAGCCCACTGACTAAGGAGCATTGCTGCCTGTGCAAGAGGACTATGAAACTGTGGAGAATTAGTCGGTTTGCCTGAAAGACGATTAATTTTTTTTCCAGATCTCAGACATTGAATTGTTATTGTTAATGCTTTGTAGGAACTGTTCAGTGTTCATTTCTAATTTGAGTTTTTAATTCCTGTAGATTTGTGTTAGCCCTAAGAAGGTTGCCACAAGTATTGTCCTGCCTGTAGATATTCAGAAGCTTCTGAACTCGCTTTTGTTCCCTTGATAATGTGGGGTCACCGACCCACTTAGGTTGTTTCGAGGGTTGTGAGTTTTCTTTGGACAGACCCAGGTGTTGTAGTAATCTGTGACCACTTACGTCAAATATTGGTATTTGTTATACCAATCATAGATGCGTGATTTAAAGTGGTGCTCAAGGTAAGAAGGAATTGAGATTTTCAGCCTATTTGTTTTTGCGGATTGGCTATTGTCAACAGCGTATCTCGTTTCCAGTGCAAAGTGGTCACTGATTAACTCTGTTGCAAGCATGCATCTGACGTTACCATGCACAAGATCCCTTCCTATTACATAATCTAGCCTTCCCCTGCCACATGAGTTTTCCTACCTGTATCATATACGGTCATAGATCTGTTGTTCTCAAAATGTCTGAATTCTTCGCCACTTTCTTTACATTGACTATCACCAAATGAAGAACGTCTAGCATTAAAATCTCCCATGCATATTGTGCCATGATTCTAAAAGTTGGGCAGAGAATCGGTTTGAAACTTTTTACACCTTGCGTAGACATTGTACGGGGAGAAGAACCCAGAGGCTGTTCGAATATGTGGATGATGATACTGCGCATTGTCATCGGACGTCTTCACCAGTTTATGCGGTATGGCATGAAGTCAAGAGACCTGTCATTCCTGTGTTTGTATAGGAATATCCTCTAATTCTAGGGACGGCTTTTAATTTAGTGGTTGATGTGAAGGGCTCTTGTAAACAGATAATTTCAACATTATTATTATAAACATAATAAAGCGTCATTAATTCAACAGTTTACACCACGTATATTCCATGAAAGAAATGTAATTATTTTCTTGTCCCCATCACACCTTATTATTAGCTGAGTGGTCAAATCTTTGTTTAATGAAGCCCTTTAGTTTCTTTCTTAGGTTCTGCGCAATCTCCTTATATTGATATTATACGCATAATTCGTACCTGCCATCATTTTCAGTGTTTCCCAAAGGTCTTCCGTTTCCTGCATATCCTCACCGACGTTATTTTCACTGTCATCACCGTTTTCAGATGATTCGTCGATTTTATCATGTGTAATGTTATCATTATCATGTGTAATATTATCATTATCATGTGTAATGTTATCATTATCATGTGTAATATTAGCATTAGCATGAGAGACCTCATTCACATTTTCGATATCACTGACATCATTAGGAAGTATATTTTTCCTATATACACTATCACTTTCTCTTTCCTTTAGCAGTTTTGTAAGTTCAGCAATTTCTTGCCTGAGGCTACTTATTTCCTCGGCCATTTCCTTTATTTTTTCACCATTAGTTAGTTCTGAGGCATTGTTTTCTGGGATGGGAAACCCCCCAGGCAGCTGCGGGAATTCCTATGGGTTAGCGACATCACATGGCACCGGGCGGCGTGTAGCTGGGCTGGTCATCGCCACTCCGCGGTCGATGGGCACGGCCGGGGCAGGGAGAGGGGTTTAAGCGTGCCGGCTTGTGGGGACAGTTACGGTGCCAGGCCGTCACACCTTGTTCCCCCACTTGACGCACCTCTTCACGATGGCGACGGCGTCTTCGGTGTCGTTGTCCTTTCCTCTGTTGCTTGCAGGGTAGTCCTTTGTCTGGTGAGCTGCACAGACAACACAAGCTGATTCCTTCCTGCAGTGTTTCGCTACATGCCGTAACCCTGGCACTTGTAGCAGGCCACTACCTCTGAGTTCCACGGGCGAATAGAGCTCGGCTCTATGTACTTGCCAAAGACCTGATGTTCAGTGGGTGGCGGCCGTTCTATGCTCCACACAATTATGATTTTATTTAATGGCTGCCCTTTTTTATAGATTCTCCGGGCTTTAAAAATACCCGGAAGGTGCATTGCGTCATCTGCAGGGGCCTCCTTTGGAAACCTGGTAACCAGGTATTCCCCGTATCTCTTGGGTCTGGGCTGATACTAGTCTTTATCTTCAAGCAAAATCCCTTCGATAGCACCATTGATCATCTGGGCTACGTAGTGTCGTTGGTCCCGTTGGACATAGACGTAGCGTGAGGATCGCCATTTCCCCTGCACTATGTCTAGTGGTCCATGCTCTTGGAGGAAAGGGACTCGGCTGACTCTCTTCATCCACCTTATTTAATCGACCGTGGACGTTTCCTCGGGGAAGGCCAGGCGGATGTACTTCTCTCGGGGGGGCGATGGGTTCTCGTTGATTGTTCCTGGGTCGTTCATCAGTCGCATTGCCGGAGTCACGTGATTTTTTATTTCTTCGTATTGACGACTTTAAAGCCCTCGTGGTCAACGTCAGGGTCAGCAGGTGATTCCTTGTTGTTCATGTCAGAAGAATCAATCCCTTCCACAGGGTGAGGCGTTTTGGGGGGGTGTGGCACCGCAGTGGCCGCAAGGTCGTCCCCTTCCCCCTCCATGGTAGGGCTGCGAGCGGGTGGCAGACCGCCGCTGAGGTGATTTACCTTTGCGGTCGGGCGAGGGGAGGGTGCGAGCGCAGGTCAAGTGCTGTCACACATACACTCCCCAGGCTGAACCCCCGCACAGACCTTGATCGAGTTTTCAGTCGTGAGCTTGTCAAGGAGAAAGAATCAATGCCTAGATTAATGGCAGAAGCGGAGAGGGTTATTGCAACTGCTCCGGGTAGATCAGTTGATCCTGTAACACGCTGCAGGCGCCGGCGAGGGATGTCATATCCATGAGGACAATGCCTCATCTGCCCAGGCAGAGCCAGTTGCAATCATGGGAGACCTAGCCCACGCGTCCCATAGGGAAGGACACGTGAGTATTTTTATACAGAGTCTTGGGCAGCCATTGGCCGCCTACAGCACAGCATGCCTAACGGCATCTACCTAAGCGCAGAGGATTGTTGTTCGGGGTAGAAGAGTCATCGAGAACTGGGTCCTCAGCCACACAGGCATCAGAGGGAATGACCTTGCTGACAGACCAGCTGAAAATGGCAGGGCATGCCCCCAAATCCCATGATCATTCATCCAGCGAGGAAGCGAGAACCTCCCCCTTGGCCAGATGGTATCCAGATGCCACAAACAATCAATGGAAGTGCCAAAGTTATTCTTCACAGAATCAGACTAGGCTACCACTGCGGATGGAAAATTATTGGCAAATGACTATGCCGCCAGGTGTTGCAAGAGCTGTGGCGAGCCGAACGCCACCCTGTTACGCTATTTACAGAGATGTGAGCACACAATTTCTGTGAAAGGGACCACCCACCACAGCCGCCATGATGGTAAGATTATGCGCTGGAGCGCCTGTCAGCCACAACGGTCAGCATTCTGTGAAAATTAATCGAGACAGCTATAAATAGCTGACACAGGCCAGGCCTCCTATATGCAAGGCTCTGACGAAGCTAGCCTTCGCAAATCTCACCGAACTGTTCCCGAGCATCAGTCGGACTTCAACTACAGGAAGACATACCTCTCTGCTCGCAATTGTGCTCTACCCTTTTCTCTAATAAAACACAAGATCACGCTGTTTTTTTACCACATATACTGGACTGTGTTGTGTTGTGGTTTGTTTAGATTTACCCATGTAAAGGTAAATAGATACCCTAACGGCTAGCTGAATAAATAGACCGATAAACAGGAAAGGAAAAAAATAGCTAGGTTTACAAAGAAAAAGACAGACTGCTAGTAAGACAAATAAACAAATGAACAAAGAAATACACAGACAGAAGCATCTTCAGACGTCTCATCTCGTCACCATTACTCTTAAACTGCCACTCTTACAGCATCCTCGCTTCTCTCATGCAGAATGTCTTTGGACGTGAGAGTCTTGGAGCCCGCCATGCAGAGGGAGAGACAAGCGTGACAAGTGTGACTGTGGCGCAGTAATCCTTCTTGCTCCCGAGGAATCCACATACACGGGTCACTCACTGAATGTGTGCATGTTTGTGATTGCATGTTAATGTATTTATGTGTGTGTAGGAGTATGTGTTAATGTATGTGTGTGTGCATTTATTAAAGTGTGTGTGTGTTAGTGTGAACCGTATTCATGTTGACAAATGTGGAAAGGTATGAATGAGAACGAATATCTTCACAATACAAATGTATTTAACCGGTTTCGATTATATCTTCGTCAGAAATACATGTATTTCGGACGAAGATATAATCGAAACCGGTAAAATACATCTCTTGTATTGTGAAGATATTCGTTCTCATTCATACCTTTCCACGTATGTTAGTGTGTGTACGTCCCCCCGTGCGCGCGCGCGTGTGTGTGTCAGTGTGTGTGTGTTTTTGTATGTCTGTGTCTGTATTTGTGTGTGGGTGTGTTAGTGTGTGTGTTTATGCACGGCTTCGCTTCTGACATGATGAAGAAAGACTTAGACTCCGGAAGCTGGGAAACTGTGTTGCCATTTTGGCGCAATGCGTTAGTGTCTGTGTGTGGGAGTTGTTTCGCATTTTCGTTATTATTGTTATTATATTATTATGTGTCAATATATCAAAATGATGAAACTTAACTCAAGGCGATTTTGCGATTTTACATTA
>NC_091588.1:17429566-17439566 GCF_042767895.1 Penaeus vannamei
TTTTAATCTCTCACCCTCTATCCCCAATAGCCCCTTAATCTATCCTCATCTGTCCCAGAATCCTAAACCTACTCCGAACAACTACTATTAACTAAATCTGATGTAAATCCATTCCAAAGTCAATTCATCCATCTCTGTTCACCACCGAGATCTGATAATGAGTCAAACACAAGAAGCCTTCAGACTGCAGTGCGCATGCTGATATTTATATATATACACACACACACACATACATATATATATATATATATATATATATATATATATATATATATATATATATATATATATATATATATATATATATATATATATATATATATATATATTAATATGTATATGTATATATATATATATATATATATATATATATATATATATATATATATATATATGTATATATATATATATATATATATATATATATATATATATATATATGTATATGTATATGTATATATATATATATATATATATATATATATATATATATATATATATATATATATATGTATATGTATATATATATATAAATATATATGTATATATATATATATATATATATATATATATATATATATATATATATATATATATATGCAGTGCGCATGCAAATATATGTGTGTGTGTGTGAGTGTGTGTGTGTGTGTGTGTGTGTTTATATGTATATATATGTATATGTATATACAAATGCACCACACACACACACTTTTCAACGACATTTTCTTTCTTTTTTATTATCACCATTAGGATAAAGAGAACTAAGTAGATTTGTAAATGGAATCGACGGAGTGCAGAGGGTGTTCTGCTCCTTTCAGTACGTGGTTAAGATTCAACATGATTCAGAACGAAGAATGGAAAACAGCTGGAGTTCAAGACTATATGATATTTATAAATTCAAAATAACTTCAAAACCGCGGGTGTTGCAACGACTCGAATTCTCCGGATAATTCCCCGGCCGCCGCTGCTCGTCGCTCGTGGAGGCAGCCTCACCCGGACATTCCCCGAGCGCGCTCAGCCGCCGGGCTCGGATGACTGGCGCGAAGAGCGACGTGAGGAAAGACGTTCAGCGCAAATACTCGCGACGCCAGAAAGAAACCGCTGCTGTCTTGCAAGAAGGTCTTTGAAGATCAACTTCATTCTGCTGAAGGGAGCGATTTTGCCCTCTGAGTCTCTCCTGGCGAGGGCGGCCTTGGACTTTTCAGAGGCTGGACAAAGATCCTCATTCGGGTGAGTGCGCCGCCTTCCTTTCGGCTTCCTTGCCTTCCCGAGGGCCACGTCGTCCTCACATTTACACTGGATATGTACGTATATGTTTGTGTGTGGGATTTTATGTGTACGTATATGCAAGCGTACACGGGAGCCTCAGTTCCGGTTGCTTTCCTCGCGTCTCCGCCTCCTTCAAACGCATGGACTTAATCGCGCAAAAACTGGTACTTCATCTTCACCTTAACCTGGTTCAGGGACTTAATTAAAGGCTCGCCGCGCAGTGGTTTATGGCCCGTGCGGCGCGCCGGATGCGACCTCTGATAGTTTTGTTTGTTCGTCTGTTCCTCCTCCTCTCTTTATTTCTCGCTCTTTCTCATTTTCTCTCTTTTTTATTTCTCTCTTTTTTTCTTTCTCTTTTTTTACTTTCTTTCTCTGTTTCACTCCTCTTTCTTTCATTTTGTTTCACTCCTCTTTCTTTCTCTTTCTCCTCTCTCTCTCTCTCTCTCTCTCTCTCTCTCTCTCTCTCTCTCTCTCTCTCTCTCTCTCTCTCTCTCTCTCTCTCTCTCTCTCTCTCTCTCTCTCTCTCTCTCTCTCTCTTTCTCTCGCTCTCTATCTTTTTATCTCTATCTCATACTGTCTCTTTTTACTTGCCTGTCTGTCTATCTATCTGTCTCTCGGCTTGGCTATCTACCTCTCCGTCTCCCTCTCCTCTTAACCTTATATTTAGCTTCATCTAATTCTGTTTCTTGCGTTTATTATCCTCTGCTATTGCCGCTTTTCGTCAACGTTATTACCCATTACGCCTCTGTTCATCCTTCGTTAATGTACACTGTTTGTTGTTGTTGTTGTTCATGTTGTTATTTTACTTTTGTAACTTTCTTTATATCTTTTATTCCTCTTTTTTCATTCTTCGCTTTCTTACTGGTTTTATTTCTCATCATTATTACCCTTGCAATTGGTGTTACTGTCGTTAGTTATGTTGTTATTGTAGATATTGTTAATATTATTGTTTTGATTGTTTCAGGTCCTTTATCATTATTTTGTTAATATTGTTATTATTATTATTATTATTATTATTATTATTATTATTATTATTATTATTATTATTATTATTATTATTATTATTATTATCATCATTATTATTGTTGTTGTTGTTTTTGTTGCTGTGTTTATTGTTGTTGTTCTCGAAGATGATAATAATAATTATTATTATTATTGTTGTTGTTATTGTTGTTGTTGCTGTTGTTGTTGTTGTTGTTAGTATCAGCATCAGCATCATCAATACTGTTATCATTATCTTCATTATTATCATTTATGTTAGGAATGATATCATCACTATTGCAGTGAATTAGTACTATTGTTGTTATTCTTCTTATTGTTATTATCATTATCAGTATTTCTAATGAGTATAACAATTATTATTATCATTATTATCATTTTCACCAATGTTATTATCATAATCATTACCATCATTATCATCATTATTGTTCTTTTCATTGCTTTTACTATCATTATTTTTATTATCATTATTATTTTCATTATCACTGTTATAATTCTTGTTGTTTTCTTTAGTTATTATTGTTATTATTATCATCATTATTATTATTGTTATTATTATTATCATTTTGATTACTTTTATCATATCATTACTATTTTTATTATAATTGTTATTTCAATTATTATCATTATCACTATTATTATCATTATTATTATTATTATTGTTATTATTATTATTATCATCATTATTATTAATAATATTATTATCATTATCATTACCATTATTGTTTATCATTATCATTATTATTATTATTATTATTATTATTAATATTATCATTACTACTATTACTGTTATCATTATCATTATTATTATTGTAATTATTGTAATTTTTTTATTTTACTCAATTTCACCATCGTCATCATTCTTATCATCATTATCAATATTATTGTGATTACGATCGTCACTTTATTATCATTATCATCAGTACGATTATTATCATCGTTATCATTGATGTCATTATTACTAACGAAATCGTTATCATCATTGGTAATAGTAGTGTCATTATAATTATTATAATTATCCTCATTATTGATATTAGTCTCATTTCTATCATTAACGTTATCCTCATCTTTATCATAATCACCATCATTAACATTAAAATCATCACCATTACCATCACCACCAAAACCACCATTATTATCCCTCCCTCCTTCCCTCCTTCCCTCCTTCTCTCCTCTCCTCTCTCTCTCTCTCTCTCTCTCTCTCTCTCTCTCTCTCTCTCTCTCTCTCTCTCTCTCTCTCTTCCTCTTCCTCTTCCTGTCTCAAGCAAGACAGGTAAGTAAATCAGTTAAGTTAATAAGGAAAACAAACTCGCAAGTCGAGGAATAAACGAAACAAGAAAGAGGACTTGAACAAATAAGCGATTCGGAACCCATTCCCGCCTTCAATCTGCAGGAATCTGTTTCCCGCCATCAATATTGCCACTCTGGATACACCGCTTGGTTTCATCCCGACGATTTGCCAATTCCCACACAGTCTATATTCCTTCGCGTCGGTATATATTTCATACGTGGAAATGAAAATGGAATCTGTGCGATGGAGTGACGTATTCGATGCCGAGCTGATGCGGTTGGGGTTAAAAAGGTTATAAATGGATAGTGGTAAAGAGAGCGTCAAACATTGGAAAGGGATAACGGGCTTATTGAAGGTCGGTGGTTGGCAAGGATGTGGCTTAAAATGTTTTCTCGGTTTCTTTCTCGTATCTATTTGTCTGTATATTCACCGGTCTATCTGTCTATTTATCTATCTATATATGTATCTGTACATGCATACATACATATATATATATATATATATATATATATATATATATATATATATATATATATATACATATATATATATACATACATATATATATATATATATATATATATATATATATATATATATATATATATATATTTATATCCATATATATGTATATCCATATCCATATATATATATATATATATATATATATATATATATATATATATATGTGTGTGTGTGTGTGTGTGTGTGTGTGTGTGTGTGTGTGTGTGTGTGTGTGTGTGTATGTATATGTATATATATATATATATATATATATATATATATATATATATATATATATATATATATATGTATGTATGTATGTATGTATGTATGTATGCATATATATGTATATATATGTATATATATATATATTTTTTTTGTATGTATATATGTATATATGTATATGTATATATATATATATATATATATATATATATATATATTAATTCCTCTAAATATGCGGATTTTGCAAAGAGAGGGTGACAGAGGGAGAGAGCGAGAGAGGCGGCCAGAGAGACAAACGGGCTCACTCGCATGGCAACGGAATGAGAGGTCAGCGAGCGGAGCCTAACATGACCTACGGTGTCAACACGTCTCATCTGCACATCAATAACTTAGTTATGTGGCTAGAGCCCTGTGCATGTATTTATGGGAAGCTGTAGGTCTGTAAAGACTATTTGTATCAAAAGTCGGTACACACACACATGCACACGCGCATGCACATGCACACATACATACATACATATATAAACACACATACACACATACATAAATATGCGTATGTTTGTGTATGTATATGTGTATATATATATGTGTATATATATATATATATATATATATATATATATATATATATACATATATATATATATACATTTTCACATATATGTGTGTGTGTGTATGTATATATAAATATATATGTATATGTGTGTGTGTTGTGAATGTAAGAGGTTGGCTGTATTGCAGGGGAAAGAAAGCGGCGCCCTCTTTGCTTGCGGGCTCCCTGAGGGCGCCCGACGTGCGACGCCGCGAGCGACCCGCGCCCCGGGAGCCGAGGGCGGAGCGGTGGCGAGCGAGACCGTCGCCTGTCTGCTGTCTCTGTCGCTGCCTCTCCTTCTGCTCTGCTCTGTCTGTGTCTTCCCTCGCTGTCAGACGAGAAATCCTTTAATGTAGCTACTCCTTCCGAGGGCGTAAGCTTTCTCACACAACAAAAGTGTCAGAAGTGAAAGTAGAGTGAACACCTGCATCCATTAAAGGAGGAAAGCAAGCTGCTGGGAACCTAGGTTAAGCTGGAACCACCCAGCCTTGAGTGCATCGTAGCTTGTCATCAACATGTATATAGATATTATATATATATATATATATATATATATATATATATATGTATACATACATATACTTGTACATATATATATATATGTATATACATATTTGTGTGTGTGTATATAATATATATGATAAGTTTTGCCAGCCTCTTAAGCTTACCTCTGTTCCTAAACTAAGTACATTAAATTACCGTATCTCGGACGACTCACTTATTCCGTTCTTTCAAATCAAAGGAAACAAGCCACTAGTGTCTACTCCACCATATTCGTCTAATTCTGGTAACAGATATTTGATTTCAGAGGACCTGAAAGCAAATGAATTAATGCATGGTGATGGTTGATAAGAAAGAGAAAGTTCAATATATTCTAAACTTTGTTTTGAAATAAAACAATCTGCTAATAAGGTAGCTTTCTCAATGGGACTATGTGACACTACCTTCAGGTTTCATTAAAGTAGGAATGGAGGACTCAAGACCAGAGATGTTTGAAGTGTTGACCACTATTTATGAGGCTGAGAGAACTTTCAAATGAGCATTAGATTCAGATTCAGCCTCCTAATAAACATAGGTTGCTGTTTGTATGGCAACATAATTCTCCCATTATGATGTTCAACAATAACAAGTTCAGAGCTTTGATAGGACATGGGAGTATTATAGACTTTTCGCCAAACAATGCTATCAAAAGCATGGTAGACACCATCCCAATTAATTCTAAACTTTAAGAAGACTTGTCTAGTTAGAGTAAAATCTGGTTTAGGAAAGTCCAGCTGGATCTTACATGCTTGACTACAGTGGTCTGAAGAACCCATTTTCGCAATGAAGTCTATATCAATTAACCTTCTCATATCAGTTAATACAAGATCCAAATGATTACCACTCCTGTGAGTTGCACCACGGGATAACTGCGCACTCCCAACTACATCAGCAGAATCTAAGGCAGAAATGCCATGTCGGGCAGTTGGGGACACAGAATTCAGCCAGTCTCCGTGGAGAGCATTAACATCACCTATGAATATAAAGCATGATTTACCATCATTCTCTAGAAAAGAAATGTACGTATTCAGCAAACAATCATAAATGCTGTCATCGGTCTTGGGAAGTTGGGACTTCTATAAACACTGAAAATGTAGAAATTAAAACGACTACACACTCACAACTATGCATTCATGACAACCGCATTTATATTTTGTAAAACGACTAGCATTAAAACCAACACTAGAATAGAAATAAAAACCTTGGGCTCGAGGCAGATAATTCCTACGTAGCAACAAGAGTTTATTAAAATTAGGTAAAACCAACTCTGATGTATGCCTCACGTCTGGAACCAGAGTTTCAGCACAACAAATAATGTCAAATTAAGACTGCAAGTTCATTCAAATTCACATGAAGCACGAATATTACTAAAAGTAAGTTATAACACTTTGGATGGCTAGGACCAGGATTAAGTTCAGCAGCACCAGACAACAAAACAAAAATTCCTCATAAAATTAACAAAACCATAAATTTCAGAAACGACTCAAATTTTAGAAAATAAAACAAAAAAAGATTCTTAGCACCCCTTGACCACAGAAGGCCTGCTGGGGACTGGGGGCCATGGCTAAATCGACATTCATGATTGCAATAAAAAAAAGGAGAAAGTAAGAAAGAAAATGTGAAAAAGCAAGGAAAACAAGAACTGCAGGGCTGTGCCTTCCTACAATAGGGAGGTGGCTGGATTCAGGAATGTTGGGCACTCACCTATGGCTGCAATTCAGAGTACAGCTCAAGGATGTCATTGGCAGCTAAACTACTTGCACACACACACACACACACACACTATATATATATATATATATATATATATATATATATATATATATATATATATATATATATATATGTATGTATGTATGTATGTATGTACATGTATATGTATTTATATGTATATATATATATATATATATATATATATATCTATATATATATATATATATATATATATATATATATATATATATATATATATATATATATATATATGAAGCTACTTACCTGCCGCGTGTCCTTTCTCTCGTGTTTTGTTTTGTTTTTTATACTTGACGTACTTTTTATTTTCATTTACACTTTTTTATAGTTAGGTTTTCTTTAGTCATACCCATTTGGTTTTCTTTGGTTCTTTGGTTTTGTTCTTTTATTTTCTTTCGTTGTTTTATTTGCTCGAGTAATTACTTAACTCATTTTTTTATTTTAATGATCCAAACAAGTTTTACTCTGTTGTTTCATAAAGTTCTGTGTTCTTTTATATTTTGGAAATTCTAAAGATGTATGACCGTGACGTCACGGCATGCGTGTACCCTTGTTTCCCGCAAACTAGACAGTCGATCCCCGCCCTTGGTTCAGTTATCATCTGTGTTTCTCTCTCCATCCCCACTTTGGATGAATGAATTTGTAACCGGCTTCAGCGAACAACGGAGCCCGCCAGACACTACAGGAAAGCCAAAGTTGCGTGTCCTGACAGATTTTCTTTTAATAATTAGGAGCTGGACGAACTTAATTTATAAAACGATTATAAGAAAGGAGTATTGGGTAACGTGAATTGAATGTAATTTTATATATATTAATTGATTTTTAGTAGTTTTTTTATGAAGTAATAAGGTCAGTTTGTTTTTAGTTAACTTTTCCTGTTTAGTTTTGTGTATTAAGTTTATCTTTTATTACACGGGGAAAGCCCGCTGACACGGCACCACACAAATTGCGCAAGGCCCCCCTGAGCCACGGAGCAGCATACTCCCACAACAGCAAAACACAAGGCAACCTCTCCGTCGCCTTTGATGGTCACTTGGTTATTTTCACGAAATGCTAATCTTAACACACCGGAGAAAGAATTATCTACAAAACAATGCATTATACGATAAAAATATGTAATGATATATATTATATATCATTGACAAACAAGTCAACAAATATCGGGTGCAATTTGTAACACAACCATATAAGGTACGTAAAGATACACAAAGCACATAACGTGTACACCTGTAAACTAAATTCAGCCTCCCTCACCCCCCCCCCTTCTCTGTCAAGCCGTGACACTTTGGCATGTTCTGGCACTGTCAAGCATCTTCTCGTAGTACACTGTGAAGTGGGGTGGATCGCAATTATCGAGTTATTTTCACAGGTGTGAGGGGGTCGAACTCACACCTGTACAAAGATTTGAAATCTCACATTTTCTTTTTCTTTTTCTTTAAGTCTCCTTGTTGCCTATCTGCTTATCTGTATTTGTCTGTCTGTCTACTTACCCATCTACCTCTGTCCTTTTGTTAAGCTCTATTTTGATAGGGGATAGATATAGATACGATTGTATTCATATGGACCTTGCTTTCTGTCTACCTATATCTATCTTTTTTTTCTTTTTTTCGCACACACACACAGTGGAACTCAATATATATATATATATGTGTGTGTGTGTGTGTGTGTGTGCGTGTGCGTGCGTGTGTGTGTGTGTGTGTGTGTGTGTGTGTGTGTGTGTGTGTGTGTGTGTGTGTGTGTGTGTGTGTGTGTGTGCTTATATTATGTGTGTATGTATCTGTTTATGTGTATGTAGGTATGTAATCGTGCAGTAATGCGTGTGAGTCACCAGTAATTGGAAACACATGTGGTCATTTACGAAGAAGACAGTTAGTCATTTGTTGATTAGGACTACAGCTAGTTTAAGGTGGAAAGAAAAAAAAAATCAAATATATGAGGGGAAAATATGATAAAGAAAAAATGAAAAAGAAAAAAAATATATATATATTTATATATATATACATATATGTACATGTAGCATCATTTTCATTTTCGTGCGATTGTTAGCTCCCTTTTGGCCCTGTCCGTCTGTGCGTTATTTTATGTTAAGTGTTTTGTCACTATATTTCATTTTTAAATGTTCCATTGATGACAGTGATAGAAATTATAACATATATAGTTTAAAGATTTAGTTTTAATTCCATTTGTTACAATGGATATTCTTTACTGTGACCTGCTGTCTGTTTTATTTTGCCCAAATCTCCTCCTGTGTGCAAGGAATGGACGGGGTTACCATTCACTGACTGAGCGCAGGTCCGCAATATTGCTAGACCAGCACCTTACCACTGCTCCAGCACAGCACACAATAGAAAAAGAAACCAAGAATGAAGAAATAAAGCATCCTGTTAATATTTGAATGAAGGAAGGCAAAGAGGCAGAGCTTATATTGGCAATTACTACATAGGATATCCATCCATCCAGGGCCCGGATTCACTAACGCACTTACGATGGTAAAATCACTGGTAACTATAGCTACCATGGTAACCAGACAGCGGTGGTATTCACTAACAACTTACCATCGGAGTTACCATGGTAAATTTTACCAGTGGTCAGAGCACTGGTAACTACTTGGAAGACGATGTCAATACGCGTTATCTCATCAAAAAATCAACTAACGTGATGGCAAACACATATAGCAATACGGGCATAGAGAAGAAGTACAAATTTCACATGAAACTAGCGAGAATAAAATCCACACAAATTATCGTTAAATTATCGGCCTATACCATGCTAGAATGCATGGAGTCGATAGATAAGTGAACTCTTAAAAAATTCACCTCTTACATAAT
>NC_091588.1:17474566-17477066 GCF_042767895.1 Penaeus vannamei
TATAAGGCAAAACGTCCTTGTTCACTGCTTTCGTCTTCGTTTTATCCTTCGCATTTACTTTTATCTCTTGATCTCATTCACTGCTTCCTTGTCGTTGCTATTGTTCTCTCCCATTTTATCGTCCTCCTTTCCTCTTCCTCTTTCGCGGTCCCTTTTTTTTCCCAATCAACATCATATCTTGAAAGCTGCCCGCCAGCATTATCAAGAGAAGATCCAAATAAGCAAGTTAATTGAATCACTAAAATCAACACGAGTTTTGCTTGACTTTCCAATTCTCGGATTGGTCCATGAATCACACGAAGGCAATTTTTCTTCTAAAAAAACAATACGGCTTCCGGAGTCTCAACAAAGAGGAAAGTTCAGACGAAACGTGCACAGAAGACGCGAATCAGATTCCATGTTTTGAGAGAACACAAACACCGACAGATGTATTTTTCTAGCGAGCCTGTTTGCGAAAACAAGCAATCATAGCTAAGCAACAGCGGGTCAGCACATGAATGCGAATTTTCATAAACATAAGCTTTACATCCCTGTACGCGCTCTCCAACGCACATAAACTGAATGGACGAACACATGAAGATTTGGAAAAGCTCACATTTTAGACGCAGGAAGGCCGTGGAGCAACAGTAATTACTCTTAGACACGCTACCACTTGCTGGAAACCGAGAGTTCCACAGTAAACATACCTCGACAGACCACAATGTATGCAACACCAGTCCCCCAACATGGCAGGGAAAAATGCTGGTAACTGAATCAAATGGAAATTTTGGCTGCTTGTTTCCGAGGGCATGAAAATAGTTTGGGGAATAATTTCTAGTTCTAGTACTTTGCTCGCAGACAGAAAACCAGCCCAAAATCACAATTTATTTTTCCAGTTTCCATTTGGACTTCCATGATTAAACGGTAAAAAAGAAATTGCAGGGCATCACTGAACATTGTAGTTCTGGCTCCCTGTTCAAGCAAAACCAAGATGGAGAAGAAGAACCCAAAGTACAAAGTAGCTCCAGATGAGAAACCGCTCGAAGGTACAAAACGGCCAGCTGGGATGAGGCCTGCATTCACTCCCTTTCGCACGCACACAGACGACCCAGAATATTGCATCATCAGCCTCCCCGGACACTGCCATGTTTACCGTGTGGAGCACTTCATGAATGTCGCTCCCATGTTGTCCACATGACTATCGGATTAATTTAAAATCCCGCTTTTGATCGCCATGACAACCAGGAGGCGAGAGCTCCCCCAGGCTGCAGCTTCAAACCTGCCGGCGGCGCTGTGGGGTCTACGGTGACATCACTCCAGCGCGACGCCTTTCCACGGGTGAGGTCAAAGGGCGCAGTGTGAGGCTTTAAATCCCTTGAGACCTGAGCTGATTATTACCGGACCGTGTTATTTCGTCGCACATACATTAATTGTGTATATCCCAGCGCCATCAGCGAAGCGAAATTTGGCAATTAGTTCGTAACGATATTAACCGCAGAAATTACAAATATAATTTAATGAAATAGAAACACGGTACACACGAAGGCGTGTGCCCGAGTGCATATAAATACATACGCATGAACAATTCATACACAAGTACGCACATATGGAAACACAGACATAATGCATAGATTTACATCTATACACACACGCACGCTGGAGAAACTACAAACACATGGTACAGCACACCAAACGCAACCATACTGAGGAATACTAACACGCCAAACTCACCTTAATGCCTAAATATAAGCAACTCACACTAGCCACACCTCCTTTCCGTAAAGGTCAAAGGGCGCGTTGCAAAACTCTAGGAACACGGTCGGTCACGTGAGAAAAACGATAAACTAATGGACTATTTTCCATCTAATCATATTAGATTAGATTATTGAAAACCAATATGATATTCGAGCATTTAAAGCATCCATTTTTTTCCTCCATCCCCAGTAGTTCCTAGTTACGTAAACTCTCCCTTCTACTATTTAATCTTTACAACCCTTTCACAAGTACGGTGTATAACCCCGCCTTCTAACCCCACGACTCCCTCCCTCCCCCTACCTCTTTGGAAACCTCGCCACTCTACCTCCTCCTCTAGTAACTCTACTCGCCCTCAGTCAACACCTCATAAACAAGAATGATTATCTTCACAGCGCAAGGGATATTAATCTTTATTCATACTTTCTTTCTACTTTCGTCGCAATGAACATCATACTTCAATGCCATACTTTTCACCCCGCTCCCCTACCCCCCCCCCCTTTCTCCGTTCCTCCCCACGTCCAGTACATTACTTTTAGGAACAGACGTCTGAGTGGTAAATACAACACGATTTAGTGACTACACTGGCACTGTGTGTGTCTGGGCGTGTGAATCTGTGTGTGTCTGTGTGCGCGATTTTGTACATGTATCTTAGAATGTGTTTCCACATGCAGCGAGAGCTGTAATGGTGTCTTTAAAATGTAACGAAATTAACGGTCATTAAGCATGCGCCATTTCTTTTGTTTTACGTTCCTGTTCTTTCATTATT
>NC_091588.1:17492066-17497066 GCF_042767895.1 Penaeus vannamei
TGAGTGAGCGTACCTCTATATTTGTGTGCCTTTATATGCGTGTGTATATGTATCTGTGTGTGTCTGTGTCGGAGGGAGAAAGGTGTTCTTCCTATATACGTACTTTTTTACAAATAAACTTATTCAAATTTTAATCAATAATACAATCATGAACCTTCTATCAGATACACACAAAACATACTCATTCTTCTGCATATGCACACATGTACATGCACAATCACACACCTCCTGCATACATATCCACAGGCACAAACACACATACTTTCTCCTGCATACACGTACACATGCACAAACACACACTTCCTCTCGTCTTGCACATACCATTTCAGAGAGCAATAGAATCATGATAACAGTAATATCATTGTTATTGTTGTTATTGTTATTGTGGTTGCTATTATTACTATCAGTGTTATTATTATTATATGAAAAGTGGTAGTAGTAATAATCATCATTATTATTATCATTAATTGATAAACCATAACATTTTAGAGAGCATTAATGATAATGATAATGGTAATAGTAACGATAATGATAAAAATAGAATAATTATATTGATGAAAATAATGATTATAATGATGATAATTAAGATTATTAAGATTCTTAAGGTCAATTAATAATGATAATTATTAGTATCATTATCAATTATCATTATTAATGATAATGAGTATATTATGATAATATGATGGTTATAATGATTAAAATAACGACAATGGTAATGATAATGGTAAAATGTTAATAGTAACGATAATGATAATGATATTAATGAAAATTATGATAATGATAATAGTAATGATAACAATAACAGTAATAATGATAATGTCACTAGTAGTAATAATGATAATAATAATAATGATAATAATAATAATAATATGAATAATAAAAGTAATGATAGTAAAAGGATAATAAAGATATGATAATGATAATAATAATAATAATGATAATAACAATAGCAATAATAATGATAACAAAATGATAATGATAACAATGATGATGATGATGATAATGATGATGATGATGACGATGGTGATGATGATGATGATGATGATGATGATGACAATGATGATGATAATGATGATGATGATGATGATAATGATGATGATGATGATGATGATGATGTTAATAATAATAGTAGTAGTAGTAGTGATGATAATGATAATGATTATTACTATATTATTAGTAGTACTAATAGTAACGATCATTTTAAAAGATAACAATACTTATTACAGTGGTAATGATAATGATAATGATACTTATGATAATAATAACAATAGAAACAATAGTAATAATAATGAGAATGATGATAATGATAATAATGAAAATGATAATAATGGTAATAATAATCATTATCATTATTATAATAATAATCATAATAATAATAATAATGATGATAATAACAATAAAAACAGTGATAACAACAGTAGTGATAATGATAATAATAACAAAAAAATAATAATGATAATAATGATGATAATGATAGCAATAATGATGATAGTCATAATGATAATAACAATACCAATGAAAATAATAATAACAAAAATGACAATGATAATAATAATGATAATAACGATAACAATTATAATGGTAATGACAATGATGATAATAATGGTAATAATAGTGAGAATAATAGTAATGATAATGATAATGATGATAATAATAATAATAATAATGATAATGATGATAAGAATTGGAACAATGATAATATTGATGATAATAATAACAATAATAATAATAACAAAAATAATAGTAAAAATAATAATGATGATCATAATAACGACAATAATTATTTTAAATAGAAGCATTCAGCGAGCAGATAACTCCGCCAAGGCAATAGGATCACTGATGCAATAAAAACATCCACAATTGAAGAATTACATAAAAATCAGCTCTCTCAAGTACACTGCTGACGTCCGTAAACATAACCTGATGATTATAATAATCACTAATGTAATCATCCCAAAAAAATCCTGGATCCGAATCACGACTGGATCGCCTCCAAGATTTAGTGGAATCCAAGTTGGTCCAAGACACACCTCTAGTAAAAAAAAAAAAAAAAAAAAATCCTGCCAACCAACGAACAGACAAATTAACTAAACCTCCTTGGCAGCGGTATTGATAATGATAATAATGATAAGCGACAACCATAGAGGCCGATTTCCATTCTTCCTCCACCGGTCATATCTTCCACTGAGTCATTCCTCCACATATCTTTCATGCCTCAAAAAAAAGCCACAAAAAAGACCAAAAAGACCAAAAAAAGACCAAAGAGACCCAGATAAAGACCCTTTCGGACATGCTCAAAGGACGGGGAAAAGGAATTACACCGAAACCAGCTGATGATCGCAGGCCAGCGGGGTCTGTGGGATTCGAAGTCCGGACGATGTCTGTCTGTTTGGAATCGGATTCTCAGTGGATGCCAGATGGTCGATGTCTGTTCAAAAATGGTGATGATGTGTTCTGAATATTCTGATGTATGGTTATAGATGTTGATATCATGTTTAGAATCTCGGTGTCAGATTGAGAATGTCGATAGGAGATTCTGATTATTGATATCAGTATCGAAAGGTCGGTTTCAAATTCAAAAGCTCGACTTCAGGATTAGAATCTTAACTTCGGAATCAGAATGTCGAATTCAGAATCAGAGATTCGACTTTAGAATCAGAATGTCGAATTCAGAAAGAATCTTGACTTTAAGATCAGATTATCGACTTTAGAATCAGAATCTCGATCTTAGAATCAGAACATCGACTTTAGAATCAGAATCTCGATCTTAGAATCAGAACATCGACTTTAGAATCAGAATATCGTCTTTAGAATCAGAATCTCTACTTTAGGATCAGAATCTCGACTATAGAATCAGATAATCGACTTTAGAATCAGAATCTCGACTTTAGAATCAGAATCTCGGCGTTAGAATCAGAACCTCCACTTTAGGATCAGATAATCGACTTTAGAATCAGAATCTCCATATTAGGATCAGAATCTCGACCTTAAATCAGAATCTCGACTTTAGAATCAGATAATCGACTTTAGAATCAGAATCTCCATTTTAGGATCAGATAATGGACTTTAGAATCAGATAATCGACTTTAGAATCAGAATCTCCATTTTAGAATCAGATAATCGACTTTAGAATCAGAATCTCCAAGTTAGGATCAGATAATCGACTTTAGAATCAGATAATCGACTTTAGAATCAGATAATCGACTTTAGAATCAGAATCTCCATTTTAGGATCAGAATCTCGACTTTAGAATCAGATAATCGACTTTAGAATCAGATAATCGACTTTAGAATCAGAATCTCCATTTTAGAATCAGATAATCGACTTTAGAATCAGATAATCGACTTAAGAATCAGATAATCGACTTAAGAATCAGATAATCAACTTTAGACTCAGATAATCGACTTTAGAATCAGATAATCGACTTTAGAATCAGATAATCGACTTTAGAATCAGATAATCAACTTTAGAATCAGATAATCGACTTTAGAATCAGATAATCGACTTTAGAATCAGATAATCGACTTTAGAATCGGAATCTCCATTTTAGGATCAGAATTTCGACTTTAGAATCAGATAATCGACTTTAGAATAATATAATCGACTTTAGAATCAGATAATCGACTTTAGAATCAGATAATCGACTTTAGAATCAGATAATCGACTTTAGAATCAGATAATCGACTTTAGAATCGGAATCTTCATTTTAGGATCAGAATCTCGACTTTAGAATCAGATAATCGACTTTAGAATCAGATCATCGACTTTAGAATCAGATCATCGACTTTAGAATCAGAATCTCCAATTTAGGATCAGAATCTCGACTTTAAAATCAGATAATCGACTTTAGAATCAGATCATCGACTTTAGAATCAGAATCTCCAATTTAGGATCAGAATCTGGACAAGAATCAGAATCTCCAATTTAGAAGCTTAATGTCGAATTCAGAATCAGAAGCTCGACCTTCAAATCAGAATCTCGACTTCAGATTCAAAATATCAGTTCAGAGTCACGATTTCCAAATAACTTCAAATTCAAAACCTCGACCTCAAATTCACCTTAAATCTCTACTTGCAACGCAGTCTCGAATGATCAATAGCTTGCATGATTGAAAACTTGTTGGTGTGTTTTGCTTCTCTCTTGACGTATTTCTGCTTTTCTTCCTTTCTAGTTTTGTGTTTGTTTCCCGTTTTTTATTCTTCTTCGTCTGTTCCCTTTTTTCTATTTGCTTTGTCAACACGATAATTTTTTTTTTTTTTTTTTTTTTTTTTTTTTTTTTGCTTCGTTTTTTCTGATTGTTTTTCTTAACTTTCTTTTACGTGTTGTTTGTTTTGTAAGTTTGTAGTGATGTCTTTTCTTTTCTTTTCTTTCTTTCTTGATGTTTATTTTTTCTTGTTTGTTTTCAGTTTGTATTTTCTTTATTCTTTGTTTTTTTCTGTTGATCTTTCTAGCTCTCGTGTGCCTCTCTCTCTCTCCCCCTCTCTCTCTCTCTCCTTCTCTATCTCTCTCTTTCTATCTTTCTATCTCTTTCTCTTTCTCCCTCTCTTCCTCCTCCACCCTTCTTTTTTCCTTCTCCTCCTTTTCTTTCTCCTCCTTCCCCTCCATCTTCCTCTCTTTGTTTTCTTTCATTTCCTTTTCTCTTTTTCTTCCTTTCTGTCCATATCCCTCACCCTCCTCCTCCCCCCCCCCCCGTCTCTCTTTTTATCTCCCATTACGAAAGGATTAAAGCGAAGGCAGGGTGGGGGAGGGGGAGCGGAAGGGGGGGGGAGGTGGACAGGCCAACCAGACCCCCGGACGGATACCCTAGAGGGAGGTCTTAGAGCGGACCCCAGAGGAAGACCCCCGAGAGAGGTCCCCCGAGGAACCCCCCTGAGGGACCCCCCCTGCGGGACCCCATAGGACCCACATGCACATCCTGACCCAAGTTGCAATTCCGTGACCGTTCCCGCTGTGGCCAGGCCGTCAGCATTTACTGTTCTGTGGCGGTAATGTCAGCTTTT
>NC_091588.1:17504566-17507066 GCF_042767895.1 Penaeus vannamei
CCTTGGGGGAAAAAATAATAATAAAACAAGCATCGCTGCAAAGAACTATAGGATGTCCACTCTTGGCAAAAAATACAAACTGGCAATCGCCCCGGACTCTGTAGCACCGATTTTCTCGTCTATTTTTTTTCCCCTTTCTTTTAACTAGTACACTTTTTTCTTTCTTTCTTTCTTTCTTTTGAGAAATTTGCAGCCTTCAAGACCACGTTATTATTTCACAGGAGTCGGCTAATCAAAGTACACTCTAGAGAAAGTTGCCAGTTTGTTTCATTTTTAGATGGGACCGAGTGTATCAACCTGTATAACGCGTAGGGCCAAGAAGCAGAACTTCAGCGGCTGACTTGTTGTATATGCTGCTGTAGTAAAACAAGTAAAACAGAAAAGGAAGGCGTTGAAAATAAAGGAGAGGAAATTTTGTAGTCTCCAAAGAGGATTTCAGCCTACTCTCCAGGTTAAAAGGTTATGAAAGTTTAATTTTCCCATCAACTCCCGTGGCAGAATTCTCAAGCTAGAATAACAATAGCAGTAGTAGTTTTTGTTCTAGTTATTGTAGAAGGGGTGGTAGCAGTGGTAGTAGTAGTAGCAGTAACAGCAGCAGCAGTAGTAGTAGTACCATTACTACTAATAATAATAATATTCGTATATTAATAGTAATACTGCTATTGGAAGTAGTACTAGTTCTACTGCGATTAGGAGTAGTAGTACCACAAGTAGTAATAGTAGTAGTAGTAGTAGTAGTACTATTACCGTGATGGTAATAGTACTACTACTACTGCTATATGTACTACCTCTAGTAGTAATAGTATAATCCTGGTAATGGCAGTATTAGTCGAAGTCGTAGCAGTAATAACAAAAAAATCAGAAATCATTTCCAACATGTAATTGCTTTCTAACCGTTCCAAGTGCCAGTTCCTTCATCTTCATCCTTTCCTAAAACATTTTTGCACTCCAAGCCTTCGCACAGCAGCGTCTGTGGCCGCAGCCAGGAGAGCCAAAGGAGTGCGACAGGAGGGAAGCGGCGGTCTTCCACGATAAGAAGGGGCGAGCGGCGAACAAAAGACGGGCGATGCGCACATTTCTTGCGCTGACGCTTGATATTTTCATCAACCCCGTATCCAAACCAGATATATTGATAGTTAAGCATGTATTTATCCTTGCATGTGTGTGTGTGTGTCTTTGTGTGTGGGTGCGTGGGTGTTTGGGTGCGATTTAATTTAGTTTTTTTTTTTTCTTGTGATGCAACCGATCCTGAAATCCAAGAAATTATTAACAACTGATTGAGCTGTCTTTGGAATCGATAGTCAAAGCTTGTAAAAAAAAATAGATTCGTTCTTCCTTAGAAAAAAGGAAAGAAAAAAACAATTATAGCGAATGAAACAAACGAAGAGTTTTTCCGTCAATATTTTCAGTAATTACAGCTAAACTAATCAACATCTTCCGGTCATTATGGTGCAACGGCGCCAGCAGGAGTCCGTTCTTCATTTGCTAATTGACGGTGAAAAGGTCGCTGTCTAAATAACCATTCGACGAGTAAAATAATAGCTAAATAAACAACGAAGGAGTGTGCTCTGTCGCAGCTGGCACCCTCTCTGGTGGCACTCGGGTCATGCTACCGTGTGGCACTGTGTGGCACCCACGTGGCAGCGGTCAAGCGCCTCTCGCGCTCGTCTCTGAGAAGGCCTCTTTTCCTTCCTTTCTTTGGGCGATGGAAATGGATAAGAATAGAGGGAATGAATGCAGGTGAAAAGGCTGGGATGCAGATGAAGGGCGTATGTATATAGATGTGCATTGACACGCAGAAGCTTGCGTATAAGAACAAATAAAGACACAAACACACACACAACACACACAAACTCACACAGACAATCAGACAAACACACACTCAAACAAATACACAAACAATCAAACAAACACACAGGCCGCACCCACAAACACGAACACACAAACAAACAAACAATCTGACAAACACACAGCCCAGCTCCCATCCTCCCTTCCCCAACACACGTGTCACAACAGTAGCATGCAAACTCCTCCTGCCTGTAAGTCCTTCCAGGTGGGCACGGAAAGGCCTGAAGTGCCTCTCGATGCCCAGTCGTTTAGGGCACAGGCCGATGCTTTGGGACGGGCTCCTTTGGCTAAATTGCGCGGGGTATGGGTATTATTAGGTTAATGATATATTTTCATAGTTATTGTTCTTTGTTGTTGCTATTAATTCTCTGTATTTTTACGATTTTACTACCATAATTATGATTATTTCAATATTTGTTGTAGTCATTTGTTATTGTTACTGTTATCACAATCGTCTTTATCATTATTCGTATGAGTACAGCTATTATTTTTCATGATTATTATTATTATCCTTTTGTTTGCCATTACTGAAATTATGCTTAGATCCCCGTCCTAGGAGAGAAGGGTTGGCGGTAGGAAGGGCCCCCGACGTACGATACAGATTAATGATAGAAATACGAGTAACCTTCTTTGGTGACCAATTTTAAGAGGA
>NC_091588.1:17514566-17517066 GCF_042767895.1 Penaeus vannamei
TTTATTTTCCTTCCTCTCATCTTTTCTCTTCCTCTTCTTCTTCCTCCTCCTCTTCTTTTTCTTCTTCCTCTCCTCCTTCTCCTCCTCCTCTTCCTCCTCCTCCTCTCCCTCTCTCTCTCTCTCCCCTCCTTCTCCTCTTCCTACCCCTCTTCCCCTTCCCCTCTTCCTCATCCTCCCTTCCCCTCTTCCTCCTTCCCTCCTCATCATCCTCCTTCCCCTCTCCCTGCCCCTCTCCCTCCTCCTCCTTTCACTCCTCCTCCTCTCCCTCCTCCCTCCTCCCCTTCCCCTCTTTCTCCTCCTCCTCTCCCTCCTCCCTCCTCCTCCCTCCCTCCCTCCTCCTCCTCCTCCTCCCCCTACTCCCTCTCCTCCTCCTCCTCCTCCCTCTCCTCCTCCTCCTCCTCCTCCCTCTCCCTCCTCCTCCTCCCTCCCTTCCTCCTCCTCACCCTCCTTCTCCTCCTCTCCCTCTCCTTCCCATCTTCCTCCTCTTATCCCCTCCTCTCCTCCCCCTTTCCTCCATCCCCTCCTCCTCCTCTCCCTCCTCTTCCTCCTCCTTCGCCTCCCCTTCCCCCTCTTCCTCCTCTCCTCCTCCTCCTCCCCCTCCTCCTCCCCCTCCCTCCTCCTCTTCCTCCTCCTCCCCTCCTCCTCCTCCTCCTCCTCCTCCTCCCCCTTCCTCCTCCTCCCTCTTCCTCCTCCTCCTCCTCCTCCTCCTCCTCCTCCCCTGCTCCTCCTCCTCCTCCTCCCCCTCCTCCTCCCCCTCCTCCTCCTCCTCCCCTCCTCATCATCCTCATCCTCATCCCTCTCCTTCCCCCTCCCCCTCCCTGTTGTTGTCTTTGCCGCTACGTGCGCGGCCGTCCGTCTGCCTGACCCCGACCTCCTGCCGCTGGGAGGGTCGCCTTCGAGCTCAACATTTTTTCGAGTTTCCTGGGACGGGGGGGGGGGGGGGGGGGGGGGATGTGAGGTGTGGGTGGGTGTGGGGGAGAGATGTAGGGTGTGTGTGTGGATGTGGGAGAGAGATGTGGGGGGGGTGTGGGTGTGGGGGAGAGATGTGGTGTGTGTGTGTGGGTGGGTGTGTGGGTGTGTGGGTGTGGATGGGTGGTGTTAGGTGTGTTAGGGGGAGGGTTGGATGTGAGTGGGTAGAACGAAGAAGAAGAAGAAAAAGAAGAAAGAGAAACAGAAGAGGGAAGGAGGACAGAAAGAGGAAGAAGAAAAAGACGAGAGGAGAAAGAAGGAAGCATAGGAAACGGAGAAGAGGGAAGGAAGACGAGAGGAGAAAGAAAGAAGAGAAGTAACCGTAGAAAGAGGAATTAAAGAGGAGAAAGAAGGAAACGGAGAAAAGGGAAGGAAGATAGAATGAGGAAGAAGAGGAAAAGGACGAGAGGAGAAAGAAGAAAGAGAGAGAAACAGAAAAGGGAAGAAGAAGAAAAAAGGCGAGAGGAGAAAGGAGGAAGAGAAGTAACTGGGGAAAGAGGAAGTAAAACAAAATGAAGAAGAAAACGAAAAGAGAAACGGGGAAGAAAGGCAGAATGAGGAAGGAAGACAGAACGAGGAAGAAGAGGGAGGTGGGAACTTCCGGCTGAAGAGTCACCTCCTCCCTTCCTTTCTTCTAAGTCTTCTAAGTCTTATTCTTTCTTTCTTTTATTTCTTTGTTTTGTTTTGCTTTGTTATTTTTTGCCTTTCTTTTTTTATGGTTTTAATTTTCACTTCCGTTCTCATTTTAATTTTCATTTTCATTATCATTTATCACTTGCTATTTGTTCTTTTTCTTTGCTATTTCATCTTCTTCATCAGAGGGAGAGAGACACGAAGAAAGAGAGGGAGAGGGAGAAAGAGAATGAGAGGGCGATGGAAAGGAAGAGGGAGAGGGAGAGAGCGAGAGAGAGGGAGAAAGAGAATAAGAGGAAGCGGGAGAGGGAGAGAGGCAGAAAGAGAATGAGAGAAAGAGGGAGAGGGAGGGGAAGAAGAAAAGGAAACGGGAGAGAACAAGGACACGGGTGACAGAGAGGGTAAGGGAAAGGAAAAGAAACGGGAGAAGAAGAGGAAAACGAAAATAAACATATACCAAAAAGCGAACCAACAAGAAAAAAATAATAAAACTAACCAAAAAAAGCGCAGTGAGTTACACAGAACGAAATAAAAAGGAAAAACCGGCTTTCTATCAAACGGAATTTTGCTTTGGACCGAAACCTCTGTGTTTTTCCCTCCAAAACAAAAAAACAAAAAGAAATGATGTTTTTAAACCTCACGTGTCTGTTAACGCTGCCACTAATTTGTTTGTTTTTAAACTTGAATTGTGTTTTTGCAAGTACGCACATATTGATAGGTAGATGGATAGGTAGAGAGACTGAGAGGTAGAGAGAATTGATGGATGGATAGACAGACTGATAGATAGATATATAGAAAGACAGATCGATAGACGCACAGATAGATGGGTCAGTGTGAAGGCATGTAGATAGATTTGATAGATGGCTAGGTAGACAGATAAACAGACTGACTGGCTGTC
>NC_091588.1:17527066-17537066 GCF_042767895.1 Penaeus vannamei
AAGGTGTTTCGTTCTATGCTTTGTCCAGTTGCAATAAAAAGATAAAATCATATTGAATAACAGCCCTTTATTTATAAGTCTGACGTCAGCGATTTGACATCCATGCCATACGGATATCCGAGGAGATATCGTCTGTTTTGCTAGTCATGTAATCATGCCAGTCATGTGTGTGTGTGTAGATATATATTTGCATATACGTAGATGTGCACACATATGTACACACACACATACACACACACACACACACACACATACACACACACACACACACACACACACACACACACACACACACACACACACATATATATATATATATATATATATATATATATATATATATATATATATATATATATATATATATATATATATATATATGCACATATATGTGTGTGTGTGTTTATATACGTATACATATTTTTTCACTAATCCTTTCTTCCATGTCTCACTCACCCATATACTTACACATTGATCGACTAATATTCCCTCTCTGCCCGCAGGTAGGTCGCCCCCTCGCCGCCGCGTGCCAGGATGGAGTGCTCCGGTGAGTGCAGCATATTTTGGCGCCCTTTGGCATTGCTCGCCACTCGAATGAAGACTAGATAATGGATTTCGAGCCCATTGCCGTAAGGAGGGAAACATCCTTGTGATTCGCTGAACAATAACTTGACAGCAAAGGTTTAAGGACAGCGTGTACATATATACAGTGTTTATGTGTATGAACATGAATGTATTGTGTGTTTGTTTCTGTGTGTGTGTATGTCTGCGTGTGTGCGTGTGTGTGTGCGTTTGTGGGGGGGGGGGGGCGTGTGTGTGGGCGTGTGTGTGTGGGCGTGTGTGTGTGTGTATGTGTGTGTGTGTGTGTGTGTGTGTGTGTGCGTGTTTGGGCGTGTGTTTGTGTGTGTGTATGCGTGTGTGTGTGTGTGTGTGCGTGTGTGGGCGTGTGCGTGTGTGTGCGTGTGTGCGTGTGTGTGTGTGGGTGTGGGTGTGTGTGCGTGTGTGTGTGGGCGTGTGGGCGTGTGTGTGTATGCGTGTGTGTGTGTGTGTGTGTGTGCGTGTGTGGGCGTGTGCGTGTGTGTGTGTATGCGTGTGTGTGTGTGTGTGTGTGTGTGTGTGTGTGTATGTGTGTGTGTGTGTGTGCGTGTGTGGGAGTGTGTGTATGTATGTGCGTGTGTGTCTGTGTTTCAACCGAATTCGGAATCCTATCACGACGGCATATTCACCGCATATTTCAGGCAGTGTAAACCCATCTTTTTCACGACAATGAAAACCCTTTTACTCGCCACTCGCCGTAACCGGTCGACCCCTGAAGGCGAGTCCGGACCGGAGGCATCGCGGGGAGTCAACAAATGTCAAGCTCCAGCGCCCCGATCGCCAGAGATGATTTTCCCCGGCTGTGTCACGGCAGAAGAGCGCCGGGGATGATAAAGTCTTGAGAAACGCGAGTGCAGAAGATAAACAGCAGTGAGTGATTAGAGGAAGGTAAAATTTTGATATAAACGTTCTTTGCCGATGTCAGGGTTTCGTAATTTATAGCCTTTTTTACGAGAAATGAAAGAGAGTCTGATGGTTGTGTTAATGAGTTTTCTAGCGAGGCATGAGGGAGGATTGCGGCGGCGGCTCATCAAGGATTTGTGTATTTACTGGAGAAGCAATGGCAATCAATTCATCTATTTATCTACACACACACACATGTATATATAAATACATATATATACCTACATATATATATATATATATATATATATATATATATATATATATATATATATATATATATATATATATATATATATATATATATATATATATATATATATATATATATATATATATATATATGCGTGCGTGTGTATTCAGATGAATTTATAGATAGATAAACAGACATAAACATATAAGTTGATAGGTACAGACAGACAGAGAAACATTAAAAGATATAGATCGATGGAGGGAGGAATATTTGCACATATTCCCTTATGAGTATGGATGCACATACACATAAGTACACACACATATGTTTAAGACAGATAGAGATATGTGTGTGTCACTTAATTCGCACAGCTGTCTGGAATGAAGAAGTTTTGCTGTCATGGCGAGCAGACTTCTCAAGGATTTCTTGGTAATCGTATTTTTATATCCACGCTGCTTTTCCCTGAAGAGATTAGTCAGCATGGAAATTATTTATAACAATGTGTGCCACAACGAAAGCGAAACGAATCAAATTTCAATAGAGCCAGAAGTCAAATTACTTGTGGCTTATGCAGGTCGTAATTTTCTTGTTGACAAACTCTGAGTTGCTTTCAGTTTCATAAAGAAATGATAAATTAACATGGAAGATATCAATGATAGATTAGCATGCACGAGACGAGGTTTCGTGTTTTAATTAAATTTGCAAACGAGAAATTACTTTGTTTACTGCATTTATGATAAGGAATGGCTATTAATGGCTGAAAGTTGTATTCAACTGAAAGAAAAAAAGTTGAGAATAATTTAACAATCATAAATTGATGTGAAAGTAATTCATGTTTAGGATGGAATAAGATTCAATCCCAAAACTTTATTTGCCCTATTTTGTACCGCGTTTTACTTTTTAAATACATGTTAAGAAACAAAAAGAGAGACGGAGGGAGAGAGGGAGGAGAACGAGAGAGTGGACGGGGAGAGTTAATTCTCCTTTCTTTGCTTTATATACGCGCGCGTGTGTGTGTGGGGGGGTATATATGTATGTGTGTGGATAAGCATAAGCCACAAGTAATGTGTGTAAAGGAGTATATATATGTTGGTGTGTGTGGGGGTATATGTATGTGTATGCGTGTGTGTGTTGGGGGGGGGGGGGGGTTATATGTATGTGTATGCGTGTGTGTGCGGGGAGGATGTATGTGTATGCCTGTGGGGGGAGGTATATGTATGTGTTTGGGTATATGTATGCGTGGGCATGTGTCTGTGGGCGTGGGCCTGCTCCCCGTATTCACAACAGCCCGGCCATAACGCAACAGCGACGGGGAAATCGCCCATCAGCAGACGTCTTCCCTCGACTAATCTCTTAACAACCGCTCTATCATTCCTCGCCTGTTATTTTTGTCTGCCTGTTATTATTCGTCTGCGGATTACTCTGAAATGGTCTGAATGGGTTGCAGTCTTTAAAAATTAGGTACGTGTGTTGGTGTATGTGGATGAGAGTTTAAGTGTGTGTTTGCGTGTGGTTGTGTTCGTTTGCCTTTGCTGAAGTGAGTGTGTGAGTTTCAAACAGGGTATTAATATTTCTCTTCTCTCGTTTGTGTTCTTTTTACGTATATTTGTAAGTACTGACGTCATTGGATGATTTTATAAGTCTACGTGCATTAGTTTATAAGTGAATGTGGGGATCTCAAGTCAGGAAAGTTTTTTCTTTCTCTCTTTATTTCACTTTGTAAATGAAATTCCCGCCGCTGTCTTTTGTGGCATCTGCAATGCAACAATCTGCATCTCTGGCGATGTGCTGGAAAATGGAAATATCGCTTTCAGCCGCAGATATACTTATATATAAACAATTCCGGTTTGTTCCATCACTAATTTCGTGTGACTTTATTTATTTATTGTAGTTTTCTAGTTCAGATTTTATGGTATTTAGGTTTTTATTTACGAGTTTTGTAAAGTAATAAGATACATGAAAGAGGTTTGCAAATTATTGGCAGGAAAAAACACTTAGCCTTGCTTTGGTCTGTCTCTGTTTAAGTCTTTCTATCTCTTTCTTGCTCTGTCTCTATTTTTTATTCTCTCTCTCTCTTTCTCTTTCTCTTCCCCCCCCCCCCCCCTCTCTCTCTCTCTCTCTCTCTCTCTCTCTCTCTCTCTCTCTCTCTCTCTCTCTCTCTCTGTCTCTCTCTCTCTCTCTCTCTCTCTCTCTCTCTCTCTCTCTCTCTCTCTCTCTCTCTCTCTCTCTCTTTCTCTCTCTTTCTCTTTCTCTCTCTTTCTCTCTCTTTCTCTCTCTTTCTCTCTCTTTCTCTCTCTTTCTCTCTCTTTCTCTCTCTTTCTCTCTCTTTCTTGATGACTGGCGTATGTTCGGCATCATTCTCTTGAAACACTCATTCCACTCAACAATTGATTCATCTCTTCTCCGGGATTAAAATTATATATTGCGCGCGCATATTTTTTGTGCGCTGTATTTGATTATGTAAGCCCAGGAGGGGACTAATCTGGATGAGGGTGGGAGTGTTATATCACCTTATTGATATGTAAGCCAATGACTCTGAATTCTTGTAATTCTTGTAATTCTCTATAATTTAAGTGTATTTATTTTTAAATATTAATATACCTAAGTTTTGTATATGAATTGTGAGCCCGCACAGGGACTTATTAAGATAAGGGTGAGGATAACCTAAGCTCTTCCTTTTGAGATGTAATTTTTCTTTTGTCTCAATAAACGTGTCAGTCTCTCTCTCCCTCTCTCTCTCTTTCCCTTTTTCCCTCTCTCCTTCCGTCACTTTTTTTTTCATTCCCTGCTTCCTTTCCCTTCCAGCTTCTATCCTCCAGTCTCCTTTCCCCTCTCCCCCAGTCCCTTCCTCCCTCTTCCCCCTATCCCTGTCCCTCCTTTTCATCCCTTTCATCCTTCTCCCTCCTCTCCTTCCATCCTTCCCATTCCCCCTTCCACCACATCTCTTTTACCTCAATCCCCCCCTCAACAAAGCCGAGACGCCACACCATTCAACACCATCCTCTGCCACACCATCAAGACGTGCCGGGCCTCCGTTTGGGCGATGTGAATAATACATCTGAAATGCGAATGTTAATGTCTCTTGTGATTTGGAACTCCGTGGCAGCCGGAATGTGAGGTATTGCAGTGTAGGGAAATGTCAGTGTAGTGTTGCGGTTGTATGGTGTACTGTCAGGGTACTGACAGTTCGGTTTACTTGCATTGTAGTGTCTTGGTTATGGTTTTGTTGTGACAGTTTAGGGGAGCGACTAAGCGCACAAACGATGCATTATCAGCGTGTCATCGACATGAAGTCTGCTGTATTGTCACTGAAATGTGGTATTGCAGTGTATTGTCTGTGTACTGAAGTATCATTGAAGTGGAATAATGTAGTAACGTTGCAGTGTAACATACGGAGAGTTGAGCATAGCATCAGTGGCGCAGTGACGGGGGCATAGCTCGGTGATGCATCTCTGCGTTGGCACCGCAGTCCCTGAGAGCCTCTCCCGCTCGCCTGGGCTGGGAAGGAGTACTGGCAATCTTGCAACAGCATGATGGGGTTAAATCGAGGCAGAGAGGAACTAGAAAATAATTACTGTACTGCCAGTGTAGTGTAGCGACACTGTATGTTGGCGCCAGTGCAGCGACGTAACAGTATCGTATAGTATAGTGGCAGTGCAAAGAAGTGACAGCTTCTAGCATAGTGCCAACAGAAGTGCGGTGCCAGTGCAGCGCCAGCAAAGACGGGAAGCGGAGCCTGGAAGGGGCCGCCGAACCCGGCAGTCGCAGCAAAAGCGGGTTTCACACGAAGGTCGTTTTTCCGGAGAGAAACAAAAATGTCCGCGTGTTTAGCCTCAGACGCCGTGAATTAGGCGTTTTTATTCTGACTCAATGAATGTAAAGTGCAGAGAGGCTTTCCTCGATATTTAATATGGTTAAGGAGTTATTGCTCACGTCTCCCTTATTCTCTCTTTCTCTCTCCCTCTCTATCTATCTATCTATCTATCTATCTATCTATCTATCTATATATATCTATATATATATATATATATATATATATATATATATATATATATATATATATATATATATATATATATATATATATATCCGTCTCCGTCTCTATTTCTGACTTTCTCCTTTTTTTTCTACTTCTCTTCTATGTCCCTCACTTCACTGCTCATCACTTCCTTCTCTACTCTTTTCTCTATCTTTTTCTCCCTCTCTATCTCTCTCTCTTTCTCTCTCCCTCCCCTCCCTCCCTCCTTCCCACCATACACCCTTCTACGCCCTCAGCCTCTAAATCTAAAGCTAAATTTCTAAATCTTATACGTATTTTGGGCCGAGTAAAAGAAATCCCGACCTTTTAGTGATTTAAATGGCGCGTATTCTCGTCAGTCACGTTCCCGCCATAAAAAAGGTTATAAAAAATTGCTGTCTTCAAATTTCTTTCTGATTTCTTGCTTTCGCGGAGAAACTCCTTTATCGATTTTAACGGGGTGTGTGGTCTTTCTTTTCATAATTGCTTTCTTTTCTCTTTGTTTGTTTGTTATTTTTCGTTCAGTTTCTTTTCGCGGAGGGCTTCCTTAACGGTTTGAACGCCCACCTCATTTTGATCATTTTTACTTGGCCATTTCCTGTTCTTAGGACACGTTATCGGCTGGTATTTCGATTCTCGTTTTGTTATCGTAATGGCCTTTAGTTGCTTGTTTCCTCCTCTTCCGTTTTAAACGACTGTTGTTACATTTTCTTTGTCTTCCTCTTCTTCCTCACTATTTTCTACTTCACAGCTTCCTATTTAGTCTTCCCTCTTCTCTTTGCACTTAAGGATTAGCGAGTCTCCCTCTGCCTCGCGTGTCCTGCGGCGCCTGGACAGGACCCGATGATGGAACTCCTCGGCCTCGCGCATTTGCTGGGGGTTCGAAACCAGGAGCAGCATGCACGTGCACCATCTACGCCTACGTATGCATAGATACACATAAGAATACACACAGTCACACACACACACTCACACCTAAAGAGACAAAAAAAAAAAACAAGCAATTGATATCCTAACGTCCCCCACACACAGACAAACAAAAACCTAAATATACAGACACACATAGTCAGACACACACCTAAACAAGCACACACACACTCACGCAGGATACACAACCCTGTATCACACACGTCCCTGAATCACATCTTGCTCGCCACCAGTGGGTTAAACATGGGTTTTTACGCGAACGATAACACAGACCTCGTGATAAGAAACCCACGATAGCACGGGGTCTCTCGAGAGCGGTCTTGAAATCGTGCTTCGTTGCATGCGATGTTGCACGTGCGCGAGTGGTAACAAAGGCCCTTCCGATGGGTTGCGGGGCCGAGTTATCATGAAGCCACGTGCGTTTGATTGATTTTTATTGCATCGATAGACGGCGTTTCTGTCGCTGTTGTGGACTTGAGAATGAGGCATCCTTTTGCTGCTGGGCATGTTATTTCCTTTTTTTAGCATTATTATTTACTTTCGAGTCCAACATATCTCTTTACATCATCCTTTCCTTGCCTTCTTCTTCTTCTTCTTCTTCTCTCTCTCTCTCTCTCTCTCTCTCTCTCTCTCTCTCTCTCTCATTCTCTCTCTCTCTCTCTCTCTCTCTCTCTCTCTCTCTCTCTCTCTCTCTCTCTCTCTCTCTCTCTCCTCCCTCCCTCTCCATTCCACTCCCTCTCTCACTCCCACTCCCACTCCCTCTTCCACTCTCTCTTCCACTCCCTCTTCCACTCTCTCTCCCACTCCCTCTCCCACTCCCACTCCTCTCCCTCTCCCTCTCTCACTCCCACTCCTACCTTCTCTTTCTCTCCCACTCCCACCCTCTCTTTCTCTCCCACCCCATCTTTCCTGGTCCCACCTTCCCTCTCACCCTCTCTCGTTTCTCCTTCTTCCTCCATCATCCTCTCACTCCTCCCTCTCACCCTCCCTCCCTCCCCTTAGCCCACACTCCCGCACTCTCTTCCCCAAGCGCCGACACCTCCCCCGCCAGCGCCTCGGCATAAGCGGAAGATGCTTCCCGACACGAGTGCGAGACATCGAGTCACTCCCGGAGGTAAAGGCCACACCTTCGAAGAACGGGGGACGGGGTGGGGGGTGGGAGAGGAAAGGGAGTGGTGTGGGGAGGGGAGGAAGGAGGGAGGGATGGGAGAGGCAGTGGTGTGGGGAAGGAAGGGAGGGAGGAGGGAAGGGAAGGGAGTGGTGTGGGGAGGGGAGGAAGGAGGGAGGGAGGGGAGAGGCAGTGTGGGGAAGGAAGGGAGGGAGGAGGGAGGGGAAGGGAGTGGTGTGGGGAGAGGAGGGAGGAGGGGAGGGAGGGGAGAGACAGTGGTGTGGGGAAGGAAGGGAGGGAGGAGGGAGGGGAAAGGGAGTGGAGGGAGGAGGTACGGAGGGGAGAGACAGTGGTGTGGGGAAGGAAGGGAGGGGAAAGGGAGTGGTGTGGGGAGAGGAGGGAGGAGGGAGGGAGGGGAGAGAAAGTGGTGTGGGGAAGGAAGGGAGGGAGGAGGGAGGGGGAAGGGAGTGGTGTGCGGCGGGGTAAGGAAGCTGGGAGAAGGGATGGGGAGCGGGCAAGGGGGTGAGGATGGGTACAGAGGGAGTGGTAGGGAGTAGTAAGAGAGGGGATGTGTTGGGAGGCGTGGTAGGGAGTGGTGGTGGACGGGAGGAGGGGCAGGGGGTGGCAGAGGGACATGCATACTTGGCACCTCTTCGCCTTAATGCCTGAGATATTCCCCGGGCTGGTCTTGGTGCTGAGTGCTTGCTCATGCTGCCCTTAATGTCTTTTGTTTTGGGGCTTTTGTTTAGTTCGTGTTTTGTTCCTTTCGCTTCTTTTTCTATTCGTTTTTTTTTCTCTTTCTCTCTCTCTTTTCTTTCGCATATGAGCCATTCATTACTTTCCTTTAGTTTGGCACTTCAGTATTTCATGATGTTTACATTTGTTTGTCGCTGGTTGCTGCTTATTCTGTCAAGGCTGAACGAGGCCCCAGTGTCTCTGCTGTTGGCGTAGGTCAGGGTCGCTCTTCTAGTATTATTGTTGGTGATTGCTATCCACTCCTTCATTCATTACTTACGAGGTTTCGCGTCTTGTTGCAACGTCCGCTGCCTTACAGTATTCTGCAAGACCATATTTTTTCCTGCTTTTCATCATGACTTTTTTTCTTTAATTATCCAGCAAACTTTCAAATAGTTTTAACAGAACTTTACTCCCGCAGTTGGACGAAATACAAGGTAGTTAACTGAGCGTAATTCACAGTTGACGATGCAAGCAGGCACTTTTTTATGAATCAGACACACGAGTGTTGGCGACAAACAAAACGACCGAGATTCAGCGACGTCAGAATGCGCTGCCATCGGTGTCAGTCACCTTTAGTCAATGTCGCTTTGGCGCTCCTTCGCGTGATTAGGTTATTTGGGATTTTGTAGGTCTCGGAAATGATGTCTTTCGAGGAAAAAATAATTAAGTACTGGGAAATATAAGGAATGTTTGGGTGATACGCTTTGAGCTCCTTGTTTATTTTCTCAGTTTGAAACATTACACCTTCTGGGATTTGTGATGAAGTCAATATCCAAGCACTGTTTCTTGTCCAAATATTATTGGAATCTGGGTGTTAGTACATTAAATGTTTGTTTTTATAAGCTGCATCGATGTATAGCTCCCTTGTGATAAACTCTTCCGGCAAAACTGACGTTATACAGTCAGCAAAAAGTCTTGTCCGACGACCGAAGCCTCGAGACACCTAATTTCGAACGACTTTTATCGCGTCTCGAGACAAAAACACGGGTGCGAATAGCCTCCTTGTCCTTGCTGTTTCTCTTTCTAACTTTTTGTTCCTTTGTAACTGCACTGTTGTTGTATGTTGATTGTGTGCTAATGCCCAAGACAAGGAAGGATAAATCTTCATTCCACCTTTCATGCATCCACTTTATTGTTTTTATTCATTGTTTTTGTATACACTGTTTACGCTTTCACACATCTGTTTAAGAAAATTCGTGAAAGAAGTTATTACTTGACTCGGGAATTCTACGTTTTTCACAGTTCAACAACTTTATATTGGCTGCTAATTTAAAACCGTTACTTATGCTCGAGGCTTTGTCTTTTGACCTTGGTATGGAACCCTCGTTGTTTACTTATTTAGGCTTAAATACTTTTGCACTTTACTCACTGCCTTTGTATTGTTTGGTCTCTTGCATTTGTATAGTAAGTTCTTGTCAGTTTGGTATATTCAGTATGTATTTCTTTTAGTATTAAATATTAGACATGATTCTTCTTCTTTATCATTTATTATCTTTCCATGTCAGTATAAGCTTCA
>NC_091588.1:17542066-17544566 GCF_042767895.1 Penaeus vannamei
GAGAGATGGAGAGGGAAGGAGGCGCTAAGGGGAGATGGAGAGGGAAGGAGGCGCTAATGGCAGAGGGAGAAGAGAGGAGGCGCTAAGGAGAGAGGGAGAGGGGAGGAGGCGCTAAGGGGAGAGGGAGAGGGAAGGAGGCGCTAAGGGGAGAGGGAGGAGGGGAGGAGGTGTTTAGGAAAGTTGGGGGAATGTGTTACGGGAGGGAGGGAGAGGGGAGGCAGTGTTGTGGCGAGGGTAGGAGGAGGGAAGAAGAGAGGGAATGTTCAGAGGGAAGGAGGAGGAGGAGGAGGGGAGCATCAGAGAGGGAGTGTTCAGGAAAGGAGGAGGAGGAGGGGAAGAGAGAAGGAAGGAGGAGGAGGAGGGGAAGAGAGAGGGAAGGAGGAGGAGGAGGGGGGGGGCATCAGAGAGGGAGTGTTCAGGAAAGGAGGAGGAGGAGGAGGAGGGGGAAGAGAGAGGGAAGGAGGAGGAGGAGGAGGGGAAGAGAGAGGGAAGGAGGAGGAGGAGGGGAAGAGAGAGGGAAGGAGGAGGAGGAGGAGGGGAAGAGAGAGGGAAGGAGGAGGAGGAGGGGGGCATCAGAGAGGGAGTGTTCAGGAAAGGAGGAGGAGGAGGAGGAGAGGAAGAGAGAGGGGAGGAGGAGGAGGAGGGGGGCATCAGAGAGGGTGTTCAGGAAAGGAGGGGGAGGAGGAGGGGAAGAAAGAGGTAGTGTTCAGAGGAAAAGAGGAGGGGAGGGGGATTGAAGAAGTGGAGAGAAGAGGTATTCAGAAGAAAGGAAAAGGAGGAGGAGGAAGAGAAGGAGGAGAAAGAGAAGGAGAAGGAGGAGGAAGAGAAGGAGGAGGAGGAGAGTGTTCAGAGGAAAGGAGGAGGAGGGAGGGGTCGCTGCCGGTGGATTTGCTACGGAAATTTTATCTTCTTTCGAGAGAGAAGACGAGGCCGCGGCGCTGAGATGTTAGGGACCCTTCTTGACGCTGAGGTATTTTCCATTACATCGTCATGTCGCTTTTTATATTTCTTTTTCGTGTTTTTCCTTATTCTTATCTTCTTCCTCTTTCCCCCTTCCCCTCATTATTATTATTATTATTATTATCATTATTGTTATTGTTTATTATCATTATTATTATCATTATTTTTTTCTATTATTATGAACATCAATGTTACTATCATCATTATTTTGCTATTATTTCATTGTTATCATTATCCTCATTATTATCATTATTATTTTTTCTTCTTTCTCTTCTTTTTCCATATCATTATTATCAACATTATCATCATTATCATCAGCTTCGACATCAGTATTGATATCATTATCATTATCATTATTATTTTCTTTTCTCTTCTTATTCTTATTCTCACCCTCCTTTTATTTTCCCTTCTTCTTCTTCTTCCTTTGTTTCTCTTCCTCTTGTTTTTTATTATCTTAATAGCATCATTGTTATCATTATTATCTTTGTAATCATGGTCATCATCAACGTTAATTGTCTTAGTATCATCTCTCTTCTCCTTCTTCTTTTCCTTTTTTCCTCTTATTTTTTCTTATCATTATTACCATTATGATTGTCATTATACTTCTTCTCTTCTTATTGTTCTAATTTTTCCTTCTCCTTCTTCTTTCCCTCCTTCTCTGTTTATTGTTATCATTTCCTTTTTCTCCTTCTTCTTCTTTATCTCCTTCTTCTTTTTCTTCATCTTCTTTTTTTTCTTCTTCTTCATCTTCATCTCCTCCTCGTCCTCCTCCTCTTCCTCCTCCTCCTTCTTCTTCTTCTCCCTTTTCTTCTTTATCTCCTTCTTCTTCTTTATCTCCTTCTTCTTCTATATCTCCTTCTTCTTCTTTATCTCCTTCTTCTGCTTCTGTACGCCATTGGTATTCATATTCCTCTTTCGCAGACCATCCGGCCGCCTGAACAGAATTTCAATGTTATTTGATTCAAGACGCGCTGGACTGCAGCCTCAAGACGTTTATATTTTCTTACTGTAACAATGCTTACAGTAGGTGTATATGCAAGTGTGTGCATGTGTATCTGAGTGTGTGTGTGTTTGCGTGTGTGTTTGTGTGTGTTTTTATTTGTGTCCGTGTTTGTGTGTGTGTGTTTGAGTGTGTTTGTGTGTGTGTGTGTTTGCATGCGTGTGCCTGTGTGTTTGCGTGTGTGCTTGTGTGTTTATGTGCGTGTTTGTGTGTGTGTGTGCGTGTTTCAATCCTCCCATTTAGAAGTCACCATCTTGCGCATTTCTCCCCGCCTTTGTTTCCGATGACGTCACGAAACAAAAATCCCGCCAAAAGGAAAAGAGCTTTAACGTATTACGCTCACACTCCCTTCTTTACGCGAGGACAGACAGCTCCTCTCCGGCCCGAAAAAATAGAGCAACACGGGGGGAGAGCAAAAACAAAAAAAAAGAAAAAGAAGAGAGAAGAGAGAGTGAGAAAGTGACCGAGGATATAAATTATGGCGGAGCACCGTTGGGAAGCTGCCTGATGCCGCCCTGGAGAGAACCATTTATGTTCATT
>NC_091588.1:17562066-17564566 GCF_042767895.1 Penaeus vannamei
GCAAAAGCAAAATATAAGAACAAACACAAGCATTTTTCAAGACCCGGGTTCATTCGTTCGCCTTGAGAGGAGAGGGTGGGAGGGGAGGGAGGCGGAGGGAAGGGAGGGTGGGGGAGGAGGGAGAGGGAGAGTGCGAGAGATAAGAGGGAGAGTAATGACTCCGGGAAGGGGAGGGCCGGTGGGGGGAGGGTGGGGAAGGATAGGGTTGGGGAAAGCGAAATAGGGAGAGGGCGATGGAGGAGGGAGAAGGAAGATAAAGCGTGGATAGGCATGGAGAGAAGGAAGCGAAACAAGGAGAGGGCGATGGAGGAGGGAGAGCGGAGATGGAGCGTAAGGATAGGGATGGGGAGAAGGAAGCGAAATACAAAGATGGCGATGATGGAGCGAGAAGGAAGATGGAGAGTAAGGATGATGATGGGGAGAAGGAAGGGAGACAGGGAGAGTGCGAAGGGAAAGCAGAAAGTGGAGAAAAAACGCGAGGGAAGGAGAAGACGAAGGGGCGAGGGGCAGCGTGGGAGTTAGGGGAATTCGGGGAAAGGAAAGAGAGAGAGAGAAGAGAGAGGGAAAGAGTGGGTCTGAAGGCGATGGTTTGAGACCCACCATCGATCTTTTAGTTGGCCAAGGTCACACACCCTTCGTCACATGAACTCTCGTCACATAGATCCATCACATAGACCCTACGAGCCCGTACGTCGCTACATATCACATAAAAGAAGACTCACAAATCCCAAACCTTTTAAGCAAGAATGTACTCTCACATTTTTTCTTTTTTTCTTTCTTTCTTTCTCTCGCCTTTCACAACCAACCGACTTCGATCATTGTGCTTCGAATTTCCCTCGTATCAAAACAAAAGAGAAGTCCCGATCGGCACCCCTTTCCTTCCCCCAGATAAAATTAGGCAAACCGCGCCAATAAATCCTAATTAACCATCTCGCCCTGCATAATGGCGTTCGCAAATCAAATTAGAGCCACTTCTTGGCTGCCTTAATCCACTCGTCTCACATCAATCGACATCTTTATCGTCACCTTTCCTTCCTCTACCCTTCGCTCTTGAGGTTACATGCGGGGTCCCTTTATCATAATCATTGCTTCATTTTTAACATTTCCCCCTTCGTCTGTGTTTATTAAATTATTGTACTTTATCTTTATTCTCCGCTGTGTCCGCCTTTCAATTTGAGGTTATCTGTGGGATCCCTTTTATCATAATGGTCACTTTATCATTACCTCTGATTATGGTTCCTGTGAATTTCTTTATTCTCTATCGTAACCCTCTCTTAGTTCCTCTATGTAGATATTATCTTTCGGATCTATTTATCATGATCAATTTGGTTTTCTTTAATGGTACTTTATTGATTAATTGTTCTTTATCATCACTCTCCCTATATCCAGCCGTCGTCCGCGAGGTGTTAAGTATTTTGTCGTTTTATACTTCAACCATTTCACATTCGCTAAGTATTCGTATTCCCTTATACCTCCTTTTTATCACCCTCGTTTCCTCCTCTGCCGTTCGTTCTCGATGTTATCTTACACCAATCGGCATTTTTATCGTCGCCCTCCCTTCCTCAACCCTTCGTTCTCGAGGTTATATCCGGGATCCCTTTGTGATAGACACCATTTTATATCTTTTATTTTCATTTCGTCTTCACTTTCTATTAATCAATTTATCATCCTTATCATTACCCTCCTTTCGTCCAAATATTTCCCGAGGGAACTTTTCGATATAATTATTGTCTTCACAATCTAATTTTCAGTCAGTTCTTCCATGCATTAATTTTCATCATTATTATCACCATCATCATTGCATTGTATAATGCATTATATTTTCCATATATCATCACAATTATCATCTCATTATCATCACCATAATCATTATCATCGCCTTTATCATCATCATCTCTTTCATCGCCATCACCATCCTTATCGCCATTGCTGTTGTTGTTGACATAAAATTCGCGATTCCATTAAAATCCTTAATCTCGACCCAAAGACCTTGTAAATCACGACCTCGCTATATCGAACTTGACCATTATGACCCCGATAGTAAGACCACCGCCATCACGAAACCCTGTTATTAAGGATTTCCAGGAAGATATATTTTTGGGAAATTCCATTAATATTTCCTCATGCATGCGAAATTTACATCGATTTGCATGACAGAGCAATACCGATATATATTTACTGGCAATGGGTCATGCAGGTAAGGTCGGCTTTCGAGTAGTTTACGATGGTAAAATGTTCTTTATTTGTTGTTTATGTCCGGATAAATGTTCCGACGAGCATGGCAAATAAAAAGACTGCGAGACAAATGATATACAAATACTAAGTACGACAAAATCAACAAGGGCATTAATCTAAAAATAGTGGTAGAAAAAAAACATAAAAAAATACATAATAAACGAGCAGACATATTTTGTTTTTTTTTCGTATTTACCTTAGAATCGCGTTTAAATATGGACTCTCATGCAGGGACGAGAGCCAATCACGTGGCGGGTAAACGATC
>NC_091588.1:17622066-17632066 GCF_042767895.1 Penaeus vannamei
TCCTACTCTTCCTCCTCCTCCCCCTCCTCTTCCTCTCCTCTTCCTCCTCTCCTCCTCCTCCTCCTCCTCCTCTCCTCCTCCTCCTCCTACTTCTCCTACTCCTACTCCTCCTCCTCTTCCTAGTTCTTATTCCTGTCCCCTATTCCTCTTCCTCCTCCCTCCTTCCTATTCCTATTCCTCCTCCACCTCCCTCCTCCTCCTCCTCTTCCTCCTCCTCCTCCACCTCCTCTTCCTCGTGCGCCTCCTCCTCCTCTACTCATCTCCCCCGTCCTCCTACTCATCTTCTACCTCTTTCTTCTCCTCCTCCCCTTCCTCCATCCCCCCCCCCATTCTTACTCTCCTCCTCCTCCCACCCGATTTCTCTCTTCCCCTGCTCTCCCCTCCCCTCCACCTTCCCTACTCCTCCCTCTCCTTTCCCTCCTTCTTATCAACCCTACTCCTTCCCTTCCTCCTTCATCTTCCAACTCTTTCTCTCTCTCTTCACCCACCCCACTCCTCTCCTCCCTTCCTCCCCCAGTCCCATCCATAACCACTCCTTCTTTTTCTCCCTCCCTCCTTCCTTCTTTCCATCGCCACCCCTTTCTCCCTCTTTCCTAGCCACCCACCCTCCTTCCCTCCTTCCCTCCTTCCCCATGTCCTCTTTCCATCCCTCCCTCCTTCCCATTCACTCTCTCTCCTTTCAACCCTTCCTCCTTCCCACCCACCCTCCTCCTTCCTACCCACCCCTCCATCCACCCTCTCACCCACCCTTCCCCCTTCCCTCCTTCCCACCACCCCTTCCTTCCCTCCTTCCCACCTCACCCCTCCTTCCTCCCTTCCCTTCTTCCCACCCACCCCTCCTTCCTCCTTCCCACCCACCCTTCCTTCCTCCCTCCCACCCACCCCTCCTTCCCCCTACCTCCCTCCCACCCATCCCTCCTTCCTCCTTCCTCCTTCCCACCCACCCTTCCTTCCTCCCTCCCACCCACCCCTCCTTCCTCCTTTCCACCCACCCCTCCTTCCTCCTTCCTTCTTCCCCCCCACCCTTCCTTCCCCCTTCCACCACCCCTCCCTTCCCCTCCTTCCTCCTTCCCACCCACCCCTCCTTCCCTCCCTCCCACCCACACCCCTCCTTCCTCCTTCCTCCTTCCCCCACCCACCCTTCCTTCCTCCCACCCACCCCTCCTCTCCTCCCACCCACCCCTCCTTCCTCCTTCCTCCTTCCCACCCACCCCCTCCCCTTCCTCCCTCCCACCACCCACCCCTCCTTCCTCCTTTCCACCCAGGCAGCGAGTCTAACCGAGGTCCAGCGAACATATTCTCCCTCCTCCAGCTTCCTTTGAGATCCTCCCCCCCCTCCCTCCCCCCCCTCCCTTCACCCCCCTCACCTTCACCGCCATCGCCGACAGGTACACGTACTTCCGGCGCTAATGAACCTTGGAGTTAATTAATGAACATGCTCGCGCTACTTGTTCATTTGGGGGGTCCGCTGGAAGGAAGAAAGGGGGGGAGAGAAAAGAAAGGAAGAGAGAGAGTGAGGGAGGAAGAGATAGAGAGGAAGGGAGAGAAAGAAATAGAAAGAGAGAGAGAGGGAGAGGGAGAGAGAGAGAGAGAGAGAGAGAGTGAGAGGGAGAGAGAGAGAGAGAGAGAGAGAGAGAGAGAGAGAGAGAGAGAGAGAGAGAGAGAGAGCGAGAGAGAGAGAGAGAAAGAAAGAAAAAAGAGAAAGAGAGAGAAGGAAAGAAAGACAGAACGACAGAGAATAAGAGAAAGAAAGCGAAAGAGAGAGAGAGAGCGAGAGATAGATAGAGATAGAGCAGAGTAAGAGAAAGGGAGAGAGGGAGATTACCGAGACTCAAGTTATCCAGCCAAACCAATATCATATTCTCGAGAAAATACCCATAAATCCCACTTGATTTCCTCCACAAAGGACCTAATCCCATATGTTGAGCATATTACCTGTCAGAGCTTTATATGTTCAGAACCACTCCTTCTTTTTCTCCCTCCCTCCTTCCTTCTTTCCCATCCCCACCCCTTTCTCCCTCTTTCCTAGCCACCCACCCTCCTTCCCTCCTTCCCTCCTTTCCCCCATGTCCTCTTTCATTCCCTCCTCCCTTCCCATTCACTCTCTCTCTCTCCTTTCAACCTCCTTCCTCCTTCCCACCCACCCTCCTCCTTCCTACCCACCCTCCATCCACCCTCTCACCCACCCTTCCCCTTCTTTCCTCCTTCCCACCACCCTTCCTTCCTCCTTCCACCACCCCCTCCTTCCTCCTTCCTTCTTCCACCCACCCCTTCCTTCCTCCTTCCCACCCACCCTTCCTTCCTCCCTCCCCACTCCACTCCCTCCTCCTTCCTCCTTCCTCCCTCCCACCCACCCCTCCTTCCTCCTTCCTCCTTCCCACCCACCCTTCCTTCCTCCTCCCACCCACCCTCCTCTCCTCCTTTCCACCACTCCCCTCCTTCCTCCTTCCTCCTTTCCCACAATTCACCCCTCCTTCCCCCTTCCCACCCACCCTCCTTCCTCCTTCCTCCTTTCCACCCACCCTCCTTCCTCCCCTCCCACACCACCCCTCCCTTCCCTCCTTCCTCCTTCCCACCCACCCTTCCTTCTTCCCTCCCACCCACCCCCTCCTTCCTCCCACCCACCCCTCCTTCCTCCTTCCTCCTTCCCACCCACCCTCCTCCTCCCTCCTCACCCACCCTCCTTCCTCCTTTCCACCCAGGCAGCGAGTCTAACCGAGGTCCAGCGAACATATTCTCCCTCCTCCAGCTTCCTTTGAGATCCTCCCCCCCTCCCTCCCCCCTCCCTTCAATTTCCCCCTTTTCACCTTCTGCTCTATGCATCGCCGACAGGTACACGTACTTCCGGCGCTACTTGTGAACCCTCGGAGTTAATTAATGAACATGCTGCGCGCTACTTGTTCATTGTTTGGGGGTCTCGCTGGAAGGAAGAGAGGGAGGAGAGAAAAGAAAAGGAAGAGAGAGAGAGTGAAGGAGGGAAGAGATAGAGAGGAAAGGAAGGGAGAGAAAGAAAGAAAAGAGAGAAAGAGAGAGAGTGAAGGAGGAGGAGGAGAGAGGGAGAGGGAGAGAGAGAGAGAGAGAGAGAGAGAGAGAGAGAGAGAGAGAGAGAGAGAGAGAGAGAGAGAGAGAGAGAGAGAGAGAGAGAGAGAGAGAAAGAGAAGAAAGAGAAAGAGAGGTTAGAGAGAGAAAGAAAGACAGAACGACAGAGAATAAGAGAAAGACAGCGAAAGAGAGAGAGAGAGCGAGAGATAGATAGAGATAGAGTAGAGTAAGAGAAAGGGAGAGAGGGAGATTACCGAGACTCAAGTTATCCAGCCAAACCAATATCATATTCTCGAGAAAATACCCATAAATCCCACTTGATTTCCTCCACAAAGGACCTAATCCCATATGTTGAGCATATTACCTGTCAGAGCTTTATATGTTCAGGTGTCAAAGCAATATAACTGCACGTCATTTTAACGGCCTTTTAATTAAAGTGCGTTCCCTTACTTCGCACTTATGAACTACTTATTATTTACATAAAACTTGTGTCACATTTTACTTGATTTTCCTTTAATTCCTTTTCTTCCTCATTTGCCTTTTCTCTGTTTTTTATCATGTTTTCCAAGACACTGTTAAGTGGTAGTAATTTTGTCTTGAATATGTTTCTTCCCCCCTCCTTCCTCTTATCTTCTCTTCCCCTTATATTTTCCTTCTTTTTTCTTTCTATCCTCTCCTTCCGTAATCTCCTCCTTTTCTTCTTTCCTCTTTTACTCTTCTCTCATTGCTTCTTTTTTTCTTCTCGTTTTTAGTTCTCTTCTATTTCCTCTTTCTATTTTTTTAAACTCTTTTCCTCTATTTTTCTCCTCGCCTTCTCCTCTTCTCTTCTTTTCCTCTTCCTCTTCCTTCTTCTCCTCCTCCCCCTCCTTTTCCACTCTCCTTTTTTCTTTCTCTTTCTCTCTCGTTTCCTCCCCTGTTTTAGCTCCTGTACCACAATATCAAAAGTGATAACTTCTTAAACTGCAAAAAGCAACTGATAATAGAAAGCGCCGAGTACTCCATTTTTTACAATTTACTGAAGATATTGGGATCGGAAATTGTAATAAATAAATAAATAAATAAATAAATAAGATTTTTTTTTCTACTGACCGTTCGCTTTTGCTTTATCTTAATAGAATGGAGTCTAGTAAAAAAAATCACATGGCCATTTCATCTGCATATTCAACGAGTTGGGTCGTGTCCTTTTTGCTACATTTGGGGAATCAAAAAGTAAAAACCCCAAAGAGAGGAGAAGCGAACGTCTGCGCTCGCCCAGTCCACTGCAGGTCGAGAAGACAACAGGTAGTCCATTCCAAAAGAGAACACGAGGACAGTAACTAGCCCTTTCCAATGGTCGACGGGAAGATATTCGTTGCCCTATTCCACTATAAGAGAGGAAGATAGTAGTGACCCTGTTTAACTATCGAACAGAAAGACAGTTCCATTACAGAAAGGGAAGACAGTTGCTGGCCCATTCCATTACATGACAGGAAAAGCATAACCAAGACCGGGAAAACAGCTGATAGCTCATTCCATTACAAAAGGAAGATGGTAATGACGCTATTTCACAGTCCATCAGGGACAGTTCCATTATAGAACGGGGAGACAGTTGCTGGTCCATTCCAGCATCTGACAGGAGAACTAACCCATTTCCCTCTAGGACAGGAAGACAATAGGACGATAGTAGTGGCACTTTCCTTTGAGGCAGAAAGAGTTGCTAGTCCATTCCCTTACAGGACAGGTAGCCAGTGAGAGAGAGAGGGTGAGAGAAAAAAAATAACACAGAAAGGAAAAATATCAGACAAACACAACGATTACCTCCACCTTAATCTAGCCTCCCCCCCCCCCAAATAAAGAAAATGCAAACCCCGCCCCCGCCTTAATCCACCCACACCTGCACACTCACATATACACCAAGAAAATATATAATAATAATAATAATAATAATAATAATAATACCAATAATAATAATGATAATAATAATACCAATAATAATAATGATAATAATATTGATAATAATAATGATAGTAATAAGAAGAAGAAGAAGAAGAAGAAGAAGAAGAAGCGAACAAACAAACAACCTCGAAAAATGAAAAACAAAAAGGCCTCAGCAAGCGCACCTAACCCGCGAACTCCAGAGGCGGCTGTGACGTCACCGGCATCTCCCGGAGGCCCGACGCGACCCCTTCGCGGCCTTTCGATCAATTAAGCTCCATTTAGCATGTCAGGCCAAACGGAGGGCGGGACCGACGTCGAGATGATAGGAAGGTGATAAGGAAGTCGGATGGAGAGGGAGAAGGGAAGGCAAGGAGGAGAGAGGGAGACGGAGAAGGGAGGGGAAGGAGGAGAGAGGGAGACGGAGAAGGGAGGGGAAGGAGGAGAGAGGGAGACGGAGAAGGGAGGGGAAGGAGGAGAGAGAGAGAGGGAGAAGGAGGTGGAAGAGGGAGATGTGGAGGAGAGAGGATAGGGGAAAGGAGAGGAAGGGGAGGGAGGAGGGAGAGGAAAGGGAGGGGAAGTAGGTGTGGAGGGGAGAGGGGAGGAAGGGGGAAAAAAAAGTGGGGAGGAGAGGGAGTGGAAGGAGGAAGTGGCAAGAAGAGGAAGGAGGCAGGAGGAGGGAGAAGGAGGGAGGCGGAAGAGGGAAAGTGAGGAGGTAAGGGAAGGGAAGGAAGGAGGAAGTGGAAGAGGGAGAGAGAGGAGGAGATAAGGGGAGACAAGAAGGAGAAGAATGGGGTGGGGTGAGGGGAGAATGTGAAAGAAAAAGGAGGGATTAGAGGGAAAATGAGAAGAGGGTGGGGGAGAACGAGAAAGAGGATATGGGAGAGGCAAAAGAGGAAGAAGGTGGGGAGGGAGAGGAAGAAAGGGAGAAGGAATAGGAAGTCAGGAGAGGGAGGGAGAGAGGAGGGGGGAAGGAAGAGGAAGTCAGACGGGAGAGGGAGGAGGAGGAGAGAGAGGAGGGGGGTTGGGGGGGGGGAGAAGGGGAGGAAGGAGATGGGGCCGGAGAGGCAGGAAGGAGGGGAGAGGAAGGAGAGAGAGGAGAAAGAAGAAGGGGGAGGAGGGGAGAGAGGGGGAGAGAAAGGAGAATGAGGAGGGGGGGAAGGACAGGAATGGGGTGGAAAGGGAGAGGCAGGATAGGAAAAGAGTGAGGGGGAGGAGATGGAGGGTAGGAAGGAAAGGGAAGAAGTAAAATGAAGAGGAGGAAGAGGATCGGGTTAAGGAGGAGGGCGGACGGAGGAGAGGGAGGAGGTAAAAGAGCGGTAATTAGAAAGGGAAATAAGGAGAGTGGACCAGGGGGGGGGGAAGAGGAGGAGATGGAGGGGATAGGAGGATCAAACATGACACGTAGGAAGAAAGAAGTGAATAAGGAAGAGGAGGAGTAATGGAGATGCACAAGGAGGAGGAAAAGGGGCGAGGAAGAGGCACATGAAAGGGGAGGAGCGAGGAAGGGGGAGGAGGAGGAAGTGTAATGATTAAGTGGATGTTGGTGGCAAGGGAGGGAGTGAAAAGGAAGGAGGGAGGGAGAGAAAGAGAGAGAGAGAAAGAGAGAGAAAGAGAGAGAGAGAGAGAGAGAGAGAGAGAGAGAGAGAGAGAGAGAGAGAGACAGACAGACAGACAAAGAGACAGACAGACAGACAGACAGACAGACAGACAGACAGACAGACAGACAGACAGAGAGGGGGGAGGGAAAGAGAGAGGGACAGAGACAGAGAGAGAAACAGACAGACAGAAACTGACAGAGTAAGACAGAGAAAACGAAAAAAGAAAAAGAAGGAGAGAGAGAAACAGGGGAAGAGCACAGACGGCGATAAAATCAGGAAATAAGCCGTTGAAAGAGAGGAGAGGCGCCACGGCGGTGTATAACAATGATGGAGGAGAAAGCGTAGTAGCGGAGAATCCCGTAAATGATTGATGATGACAGGAATAATCGGTGATGAGGATGATGATCGAAAAGATATAACAGAACAGGGGGGAAAGGCACAGATGATAACTAGAAAGCAGAGAGAGAGCGAGAGAGAGCGAGAGAGAGAGAGAGAGAGAGAGAGAGAGAGAGAGAGAGAGAGAGAGAGAGAGAGAGAGAGAGAGAGAGAGAGAGAGAGAGAGAGAGAGAGAGAGAGAAAGGGGGTGAGGTATAGGAAGGAAGAGAGAGTTATAGAGAGAGACAGAGAGAGAAAGGGGGAGTGAGGTAGAGGGAGAGAGAGGAAGAGAGTGAAATGCAAATAAAGATTCAACTATCGCAAGCACCTATAAAAAAAATCCTACGAGTACCAGACTTATGATGATGCCCTTAATATCATCCTAAATCCATGCGTGTTATGGCGGCTGGTCCATGGGCACTTTACCAACAGAATTTAATAACGATACCTGTGGAGGTAATAGGGATAAAATGTAATAAAAAGGAAGTGACTGAGAACGACGAAGAGAAAATAGACTAACAAAAAATGGAAAGGAAATCGAAATACAAACAAATAAAAGTAATAACGAAAGGTATGTAAATAAGGCTGATTGCCAATAAGCGGTTAACAAGCTATAAACAGGTTACCGTCTTGTTATGGTGTTGCATAATTCCGTGTATGTATGTATGTATGTGTGTGTGTGTGTGTGTGTGTGTGTGTGTGTGTGTGTGTGTGTGTGTGTGTGCGTGTGTGCGTGTGTGTGTGTGTGTGAAAGAGTCAGAGTCTGCGTCTGCGTTTATATATCTGTCTGTCTATTTTCTGTCTATTTGGCCGTCTGTCAACCCATATGAGCGTCAGGAGCGGAAACGTTCACCATTCCATCTCACGCCAGAATGGCAGCGAACAAGAAAATTCCAGATGAAAAGTGGAGAAATCAGAAGCAATTTCAGGGGATCGTCGAGAGCTGCGTGCTGACGAGGCGGTCTGTGTTGTTGGTGAAGGCTGCCTACCCGTCACCCTCCCCAAACGGATGTGAACGATCTCGATAAGTTAAGTACACAAGCGGGGAAAAGATCTCCCGGAAGATGTGAACGATATTTTTTTTTCGTTTTCTTTTCTTTCTTTCTTTCTTTCTTTCTTTCTTTCTTGCTTTTTTTCTTTCTTTCTTTCTTTCTTTCTTTCTTTCTTTCTTTCCATCGCTGTGTAGTGATTGCAAAGGTACAGGAATGGCGGAGAAGGGAAGGGAGAGAAGGAATAAAGAAAAACGGCTCTATAGGAGAGAGAGAGAGAGAGAGAGAGAGAGAGAAATCGTACAAAAAAAAAAACAGATGATTAAGAAAAAAGACAGCAAAACATACGGCAAAAGAAAAAAGCAGAATAAAAAAAGGAATAAAAAAGAAGAGAACGGAAACACGAGCGATTAGCGAGCACGGAGGAAAAATCGAGAAAGCCGATATGGAGGATTCGGGGATTAGAGAAAGGGAGAGGCAGACGAAGGAAGGGAATAGAGATGGACAAATAAATGAAGAGACAGACAGATATATAGATAGACTCTTAAACATAAAAGATAGATGGACAGCCAAACTATATATGGATAGACAGACAAATACTGACAAAACAGACAAATACATAGATCCAGATTGATCAACAGACAAATAGAAAGACAGAAACAGACAGACAAATAGGCCAATATACAGAAAGACATGATCGAACAGCTAGACAAATAGAAAGACAAACAGATGAGCCACTATTTTTATGTCTAGCTATCTGCCTGCGCAAGAAATCATATATTTCGTAGAACGGAGGAACAGACAGACAGCAAAATAAACACACCGAAGATATAAATGAAGAAGAAGGTAGCATGATACGCGGAAAGGAAGTCCCGGCTACTTTTAGACTCTCGAATTACCTAACACATAAACTTGTGAACCGAAAATAAACTTTAGAACTTCTAGCGGTAATTGTTAAAGGTAGTTAGAGCGCCACGAGATAGTAATATGCGATCTTATGTCAGCTTAGAGGTAGTCTCCGTTCCTTCCTTCCATCTCTCCCTCCCTCCATCCCTCTCTTCCTCTCTCCCTCCTTCCCTCCCTTCCTCTCCCCTTCCCTCTCTTCCTCCCTTCTTCCTGCCGTTCCTCCCTCCCTTCCTCCCTCCTTCCTCCTTCCTTCTTCCCTCATTCCTTCCTTCTCTCTCCCTCCTCATCCCCCTCCCTTCCTCCCTTCCTACTTCCCTCCCTTCCTCTCCCCTTCCCTCTCTTCCTCCCTTCTTCCTTTCGTTCCTCCCTTCCTCCTCCTCCTTCCTTCCTCCCTCCTTCCTTCCTCCCTTGCCCTCCCTCCATCCCTCTCTGCCTCTCTCCTCCTTCCCTTCCCTTCCTCTCTCCTTCCCTCCCTCTTCCTCCCTTCTTTCCGTTCTTCCCTCCCTTTCCCCTCCTCCTTCCCTCCCTCCCTCTCTCTTCCTTCCATCTCTCCCTCCCTCCATCCCTCTCTTCCTCTCTCCCTCCTTCCCTCCCTTCCTCTCTCCTTCCCTCTCTTCCTCCCTTCTTCCTTCCGTTCCTCCCTCCCTCCTTCCTTCCTCCCTCCTTTCTTCCTCCCTCCCTCCATCCCTCTCTTCCTCTCTCCCTCCTTCCCTCCCTTCCTCTCTCCCTCCCTCTCTCCCTCCCTCTCTTCCTCCCTCCTTCCTTCCCTCCCTCCCTTCCCCCCTCCTTCCTTCCCTCCCTCCCTAATAAGAGAATAAAGAAAACGAGAATAAAGACATATGAGGGAGAGACGCGAATGGGTTAATCAAAGAAAAAAGTGGAAAGGGAAAAAGAATAGAGAAAGAGAAATAAAAGAAGGGAGAAGGAAAATAAAAAGGAAAAGACAGAAAAGTGGAGGAGAAAGGGAGATGAATGAAAGAAGGAAAATAGAAAAGAAAAGAAAGAAAAAGGCTAGGGGAAAGATAAATAATAGAAGAAAGGGAACAGAAAAAAGTTAAAAAGTACCAACGAATTATCTGAAATTAAACGGAAATTAGAAAAGAAAAGAAAGGAAGGAAGAAAATGAAATAAGAGAAGGAAGAAAGGGGGAAAGGGGAAAGAAACGAAGAATGA
>NC_091588.1:17642066-17654566 GCF_042767895.1 Penaeus vannamei
ATAACTCTACGGTGATAAGCCGCCGTTTTTCACTCGAGGGCCTGAGGGGTCAGTCGGGCCTCGCGTTCCGACATCCATTGAGATCAGATGGTCCCACTGATGCTGTATTTCACTTCCACAAAATCCCCGAGAAAAGAGAACGAACGGGAGAACGACCCTGAATTATGTGTCCTCAGTGTCCGAATAGACTCGGCGGACACACGAAAATAAACTAGGCACTTTTAACATGATGCAATACACCTCCCTGTGTCATCACTTGCGTGTGATTGTGTGTGCGGAGCGATGTTTTGTGTGTGTGAGTGATGCCTTTTGAGAAGGGATGTACTGGCGTCTGAATACTGCATTTTTGAGGCTGCTAAGTTGACTTTTCGTATTATTATTATTCACCATGTCGTGAGAAGGAGAATCAGGTGAAAATTTTCTAAAAAAAACAAATCAAAGCAAACTCGTATCGTAAATCATAGTAGAGCATGCATCGCCTTCCATTTAACTTGTATTTCCAGTTTTTACTCGTTTGTGGAATGAAAGACCTCCATGACTTTTTTCAATTTCCTTTTACATGATGTCATGATAACAATTAGTTAGTACTTACTGTTTACGATAAAAAGTGGTAATAAATCTATCCCTACATTGCCGTCCTATCTAACGAGGAGATAAAATGACAAACAGAAATGACCGAAAAATAGATATGATAGATATAAAGAGAGACCGTTATGCTAGTGCCAGTCGCGTCTGGCTCAAACCCTTAAATCAGATATATATTGTGCATTGTTTTATCTGTTTTTTCTCTTATTCTTTCTCTCCCTCCTCTATTTCTCTCATCGTCCTATTCTTTCTGCTCTTGCTATTTTTTCCTACTCCACACTTCTCTTTATCCTCTTTTCCCACTTCCTCTTATTTCTCTTTATGTCTCATCCTTTTCCCTTCTCCTCTTTATTATCTCTCTCCTCCCCTGCCTCCCCTCTCTTCCATTTCTCATTTTCCTACTCCTCTCTTCTTCTCTCTCCTCATTTTCTTTCTCCTCTCTTCTCTCCCCTCTTTTTTCCCTCTCTTCCTTTCCACTCTCCTCACTTCCCTGCTCTCTTCTATCTCCTTTTTTCTGACTCTCTTTCCTCTTCTCTCTCTCTCTCTCTCTCTCTCTCTCTCTCTCTCTCTCTCTCTCTCTCTCTCTCTCTCTCTCTCTCTCTCTCTCTCTCTCTCACTCACTCACTCTCTCTCTCTCTCTCTCTCTCTCTCTCTCTCTCTCTCTCTCTCTCGCTCTCTCTCTCTCTCTCTCTCTCTCTCTCTCTCTCTCTCTCTCTCTCTCTCTCTCTCTCTCTCACTCTCTCTCTCTCTCTCTCTCTCTCTCTCTCTCTCTCTCTCTCTCTCTCTCTCTCTCTCTCTCTCTCTCTCTCTCTCTCTCTCTCTCTCTCTCTCTCTCTCTCTCTCTCTCTCTCTCTCTCTCTCTCTCTCCCTCCCTCTCTCTCTCTCCCTTCCTCCTTCCATCCCTCTCTCTCTCCCTCTCTCCCTCCCTCTCTCCCTCCCTCTCTCTCCCTCCCTCTCTCCCTCCCTCTCTCCCTCCCTCTCTCCCTCCCTCTCTCTCCTCTCTCCTCCCTCTCTCCCTCCCTCTCTCCCTCCCTCTCTCTCTCCCTCTCTCTCTCCCTCTCTCTCTCCCTCTCCCCCCCCCTCTCTCTCTCTCTCTCTCTCTCTCTCTCTCTCTCTATATATATATATATATATAATATATATATATATATATATATATTTATATATATATATCCCTCTCTTCTCCTCTCCCTCTCCCACCCACCCCCATTACCCTCACCCTCACCCTCCCTCTCCCTCTCCCTCTTTTTTCCTCCTTTCTCTCCCCCTCTCTCGTTCTCATTTACCCAGCTCTCACAAATATCTGAACGAAAATGTTATTTCGCCCAACACCGAAGGTGTCTACAATGTTTTTTTTTGTCTCTGATGAAAGTCGTGGAGATGGTAAAACAAAGGAATAGTTTTATGCACATGGGTATTTGTATTTATATCAAATTTTTGCGTAACCACAACATTGGGAAATTCATTCAAGGCATTGGGATGCTTAGGTTATTTTATCTTTTATCTCGAAATTACAAGGGTGATGCATAAAGTTACTGGCAAGTTTGCTGCTAGGCCGACGTCAGGAGAGCGAGGTGGGTCTACGTGTTCTAGCGTCAGCGAGGTCAGCTGCACTAAAGAAGGGTGGGGAGGGAGAAGGAAGAAGAAGGAGGGGATAGAGAGAGAGAAAGGGTGGGAGGAAGTCTTGGAGTTGGTAAAACAATGGAATAGTTTACGTGCAAGAGGTATTGCAAAGAGGTCAGGGATCTGTTATTATCATAATTAGGTCTTGTAAGGGCAGTATTCTCGAAGGGTCATAGACCGAAATTTGTCATTGAAAGAAAAAAGTCTGACTCCTCGCGGGTCTCCTTAGCATACGATCTTAATATGACTCTGCCGATGTTTAAGACAGGTCTGGAGGTGTCCCACACGCGTAAGGAGTGTCTTTGAATTGTCCTTGTGAGACGCCGACAACAAATTTCACAGCTGTTAAAGACAACTCTGCATCAGTAATGATAAGAAAATCCTTCATGCCACTTTTTTACTTTCTGTCAAACGCAAACTGAGTCGTTTCCTCCGCGATCGCTTGCAGTTTTCTCGCAGATGAACAACAATGGCGCCGCGCCGTTTCAGCGCCGCAGTGACAACAGATGGAGAGGATGCCACGTAAACAATAGAAAATGGGTGACATTTTAATCATAAACATAAGGTACTGCAATAGTAATTTTATCATATTACTACTCTAAATTATTATCACAGGGTCTTTTACTATGTGAATATTTGTAGGCTACTATTCAAGTATTCCATTGAAAAGTGGCAACACCGAGTCAAAGACGAAATCGCTAAGGACAATCTTTCAAGCGAGTCATAGGAATTAGTCTTCTTCGAAGCCCCAAATCCTTCTTGATGCCTAAGACGTTTATGATCCCTACGTTCATGATTTCAGTGAAGCCCTAACACCTTGCTGACTCCCGTGTTCCCTATTTCAGCGGTCATAGTCCCTTCCCGACTCCCACGTTCCCTATTTTATTGATACCTTGATACTCCCGTGTTCCCTGTTTCAAACAAGCTCTATCTCCTTATCCCCCATGCTCCCTACTTTAGCCAAGCTCTATCCTCGACCTGACTCTCCGTGCTTCCTATTTCAACCAAGCTCTATCTCCTTCCTGTCTTCCATTTATCTTATTTCAACCAAGCTCTGTCTCCTTCCTAACCCCCAATGCTCCCTATTTCAACCAAATTCTATCTCCTTCCTTAACCCCTATGTGTCTTGTTTTAACCAAGCTCTATCCCCGTGTTCCCTATTTCAACGGAGCCCCAACACCACCTCATGTTCCCTTTTTCAACGGAGCCCCAACACCTTCACCCCATGTTCCCTATTTCAACGGAGCCCCAACACCTTCACCTCATGTTCCCTATTTCAACGGAGCCCCAACACCTTCACCCCATGTTCCCTATTTCAACGGAGCCCCAACACCACCTCATGTTCCCTTTTTCAACGGAGCCCCAACACCTTCACCCCATGTTCCCTATTTCAACGGAGCCCCAACACCTTCACCCCATGTTCCCTATTTCAACGGAGCCCCAACACCTTCACCCCATGTTCCCTATTTCAACGGAGCCCCAACACCTTCACCCCATGTTCCCTATTTCAACGGAGCCCCAACACCACCTCATGTTCCCTTTTTCAACGGAGCCCCAACACCTTCACCCCATGTTCCCTATTTCAACGGAGCCCCAACACCTTCACCCCATGTTCCCTATTTCAACGGAGCCCCAACACCACCTCATGTTCCCTTTTTCAACGGAGCCCCAACACCTTCACCTCATGTTCCCTTTTTCAACGGAGCCCCAACACCACCTCATGTTCCCTTTTTCAACGGAGCCCCAACACCTTCACCCCATGTTCCCTATTTCAACGGAGCCCCAACACCTTCACCCCATGTTCCCTATTTCAACGGAGCCCCAACACCACCTCATGTTCCCTTTTTCAACGGAGCCCCAACACCTTCACCTCATGTTCCCTATTTCAACGGAGCCCCAACACCACCTCATGTTCCCTTTTTCAACGGAGCCCCAACACCTTCACCTCATGTTCCCTATTTCAACGGAGCCCCAACACCACCTCATGTTCCCTTTTTCAACGGAGCCCCAACACCTTCACCTCATGTTCCCTATTTCAACGGAGCCCCAACACCTTCACCTCATGTTCCCTATTTCAACGGAGCCCCAACACCTTCACCTCATGTTCCCTATTTCAACGGAGCCCCAACACCACCTCATGTTCCCTTTTTCAACGGAGCCCCAACACCTTCACCCCATGTTCCCTATTTCAACGGAGCCCCAACACCTTCAACATGTTCCCTATTTTATCGAAACCTACCACTTCCACGCCCTAATTCAACAAAGCCCTGACACCCATTCTCTGGTCGACAGGTGAACATGGCAGGGACGAGGCGCAAGAACCGAGAGTCACCTTCCGCTGGAGCGTCCTGCTGACCGCCTAGGTGAGACAGCGGTTTTTTAGGTGTGTGTTCGCAAAGGTGATGTTGCTATAGTTGTATTGTGTAGCGCACTTTATTCGTTTGATTTTTGTTGGTATGATGGGGGAGAGGGACGGGATGGGTGTCTTTGCGTGTTCTGAGTGAGAGAGAGAGAGAGATTGCATGTGTGTGTGTGTATGAGAGAGAGGGAGAGAGAGAGAGAGAGAGAGAGAATGTAAAAGTGTGTGTATGTGTGTGTGAGAGAGAGTGAATGCAAGAGTGTGTACATGTGAGAGAGAGTGAATGTAAGAGTATGTGTATGTGTGTGTGAGAGAGAGAGTAAATGCAAGAGTGTGTGTATGTGTGTGTGTGAGAGAGAGAGAGAGAGTGAATGTAAGAGTGTGTGTATGTGTATGTGAGAGAGAGAAAGAGAAAGTGAGTGTATGAGTGTGCGTATGTGTGTGAGAAAGCGAGAGAAAGACTGTGTTTTTGTGTGTGGTAGAGAGTGAGTGTATGTGTGTGTGAGAGAGAGAGACTATGTGTATGTGTTTGTGTGAGAAAGAAAGAGAGAAAGAAATTGCATGTGTGCGAGAGAGAGTGTGTGTATAAGTGTGTGTGTGTGTGGAAGAGATAGAGAGAAAGTGTGTGTGTATGTGTGTCTATGTATGTGACAGAGTGTGCATGAGTGTGTGTGTGAGAGAGAGAGAATGTCTTTCCCTTAGCCTTTGTGAATACATTTGATTTTTTTTTTTTTTTGTGCGTGAGTGCTGTACGTCTCTGTCTATATAAATGTGTGTTGGCTGGCTGAATGTTTAGGCATGTTAGTTTTAACTGCATTCAGAGCCAACAAAAATACCGGAATAATTTATCAAACTTCCGTACGTGTGGTCTGCACAATGAAAACTTGTCCCATTTGAACTCTCCAGCCAAAGACCATGAGCGAATATAAATTAATGGGATAATTTTGTACAACTATCCATATTTCTAATGGATCCCCTCAGCTGAGAAAAAAACAATATCTCTGATAACACAATAGAGAACATAGAAATAAACCTGAAAACGATTCCGTAAATGTTTGTTATTCGTGTTATGTGTTTCGCTAATCTGAAAACCAGATGCACTAATTCAGTTCTAATCTACTATACCCGGCGTTTATACTACACATCGCGTATATATCATTATTTTCATTATAATCTCAATTTCGTTTTGCCGGTTGTAGCCTCAGCATAATCTTCGATATTACAAAATCAATTGCAATGTCACATCACATAAATTCTCATTCGAATAAACATCATGGTAACTTGACAGACAGATCGATTTATGCCACACTGACATTGGTCATGCTCTTGTAATCACATGAGTATAATTCATTGTTGCACGAGAATGTATGCCAGCTGTCATATTACTTGGCAGGGGACTAAGTAAGCGCTGCACTGCTGATAGCCACGTCACTACAAATGAGTTGTCTCGTGTCACTTCAATTATCCTCTGCATGACACAAATCCTATGACTGAAGCTTCGTTTCTGTTCTGAATGAATTCACTCCGTCTGAAATACATCCGCAAATGAATTTCATTTGTGGCAAGACGAAAATTTGTATTTCGATCAGCCATGGTCTAGGGGGAGTTCGCAACCACACTTTTTGCTGCTGGCATTATCATCATGATCATTATTATCATTATTATTCTTGTTATTCTTGTTGATGTTGCTGGTTTTGTTAATGTTGCAATAATGGTGATTATAATAATCTCTATTATTACTAGAACCATTATTATCATCAATAGTATTATTCATACCATCACTATTTTCACAGTATCATTATTACTATTATTGCTGTTATGACTATCATTATTCTCATTGCAATTTTTTTTCATTGCCGTTACTACAAGTAGTAGTAAGAATAGTATATTTACTGTGCATGGACACATCTGATTAAAAAAAAACTAATTCATGAAACTTCACCAAGATTAGGGGTCACCCATTTTTTCATCATTTTCACGTGTACAAAGGTACCCCCCCCCCCCGTCCAGAGAGTACACAAAGCAAAAAGATGAAAATGATGGCCTCTGCCACAGGATCTCCGACGTCTAAGGGAATACAGTGATTCAGACAGATTATAGCAGGCACCCGTTATAGGACACCGTGTCCTGACATATAGGAAATTTGTCCGTGGGACTTTCATGAAAACAGAATCAATACTAAAACAAATGTGTTCAAGTGTCTTCATTTGAAATAAAATATTTCATCTGCCGCACGTCTTCCAGTCTAGATTTCGACAGTGTGATACGAAGGCAATAAATAATTTGTAATACTTAATTATATCCGGTTCTTCATTTTATGTTCTAAAAATCTTACGCCGGAGATTAACCCCCTACCCTCATGATGTGGAGGCGTCATAAAAATGATGACAGAAATGGATGACCCTTAGAAATATAGAAATGGAAAAGCATTTTCTTTTTTTCTGCATCTTGTTCATTCCCCTTTTCGTGTTCCAGGAAGCGGGCAGGGGTTATGCCCACCACTGCGCGCCTGCCTCCCCTGCACCGCAACACACAGCCTCTGTCGCCGCCACTACTGCTGCTGCTGCTCCTCTGCATCGGCAACGCAGCTGCTTTGAATGTTACCGCGCCAACAGTCCACTCCCCCGCCGCCCCTGCTACCTCTGTCGAGTCTTCCACCGCCCTCAGCGCCGCCACCAGCGACGCCAGCCCGGCCAGCACCGCCGGCGCCTCCGCCCCGAGCGCCGCCCCTCCGACCGTCGGCCAACCATGTCTTCCGACGAACGCGTCCGCCGCCGACGCTGACGGCAACGAGACCCAGCCGGGTCGCGGCCCTGAGTACGACGTCGCAAGCGATCCGTTCGTGAACGGCAGCGTGAGTCGCAGCAACAATGGCCTTCTCAACCTCAAGAACGCCACTTTCCCGGCGTTCATCTTCGAGACCATTAGCCCCTTCGACGAGGAGAATGAGACGGTCGTCGAGGAGGTGCTGGAGGTCAGCTCGTGGAGCGCGACGGACGTGTGCCTGACGGTGGTGAAAGCGGTGGTGATGGTGGGCATCATCACGGTGTCCGTGCTGGGCAACGTGTTGGTGATCGTCAGTGTCGCCCTGCACCGCCGCCTGCACTCCACGGCCAACTACCTCCTCGTGTCCCTGGCCACCGCCGACATGCTGGTGGCGCTCTGTGCCATGACCTTCAACGCGTCCGTCGAACTCTCGGGCGGCCGCTGGATCTTCGGCAGGGTTATGTGCGACCTTTGGAACAGCTTCGACGTCTACTTCTCCACGGTGTCGATCCTGCACCTGTGCTGCATCAGCGTCGACCGCTACTACGCCATCGTGCGGCCGCTCGAGTACCCGCTCACGATCACCCGACGCATCCTGGCCATCATGTTGGCCCACTGCTGGCTGGCGCCCACGCTCATCTCCTTCCTGCCAATCTTCCTCGGCTGGTACACCACGGCGACGCACCTGCAGGAGCGAGACTCCGAGCCGTTCGTCTGCGCCTTCGTCGTCAACGCTATTTTCGCCCTTGTGTCATCCGCCGTGTCCTTCTGGGTGCCGTGCACGGTCATGGTGGTGATGTACTACAGGATATTCCAGGAGGCACGCAAGCAGGAGCGAGCGCTCCTCTCTCGTGCTTCCTCTGCCTCTTCGGCTGCCTACTCCACCTCCATCAGGCTCAGCGCCGCGTCGCAGCAGCAGCAGGACGTCGCCGCTGCCGCCATGGCACGGCAGCAACTCCTGGTGGCGCTGCAGGCGACGCCCTTCACCCCCGCCACACGCCACCAGGAGTTCCTCATGAAGACCTTAAGCGACACGTCGTCGACGGCTTCTGTGACCACCACGTCCTCGGGCGTGCCCTCCACGGGGCCTTCCGGAAGCAGCAGCTCGCGCAGCAGCAGCGGCGGCGGCGGCCTCATGGTGTCGGGCTACGCCGCCGGCGCCAACAACAGCGTCAAGGCGAGCACCAGCAACGGCAGCAACAGCGGCACGAGCTGGCGCCATTCGCGGCAGGGCAGCACGGCGTCGTGGCACGGCCCCTCGCGCCACGGCTCGCTGGTGCCGTGCGGGCGGCGCATGCACAGTACGCCCGTCGTCACCACGAAGCCAGGGCCGCCGCCCGTGGGCCGCCGCGAGCACAAGGCGGCGCGCACGCTCGGCCTCATCATGGGCGCCTTCGTGCTGTGCTGGCTGCCCTTCTTCACCTGGTACGTCAGCATCAACATCTGCGGCTCCTCCTGCCGCTGCCCGCACGCCGTCGTCACCGCCCTCTTCTGGATCGGCTACTTCAACTCCACCCTCAACCCCTTCATCTACGCCTACTTCCGCACCGACTTCCGCGAGGCATTCCACCGCACCCTCAAGCGCCTCACCTGTTGCCGCCCGCGCCAGCCCTCGGGCGTCTTCGTGTAGGGCCGCCCTGGACACCCTAGCATGGCCACCCTCACCCTGGCACTCGAGCCCCGCCCCTGTCCCCTTCCCGGTGGAAACAAGGCCTGGCCGCCCACCCTACCTGGCAGCCCTTGATCTGGGCACTCCCAGCTCTCGTTTCTCCTCTCCGTCGCCGTCAGGAGGGACGGTTCGCCGATATTTAGACGCCGTGGAGAGATTCCTGCCCTGATGGAGAAGGACGAAGAGGGACGCAAAGACAAGCAAAGAAAAGAAATGAAAGTGTTGATCGGAGGTTCAGTGTGAGAGGTCTTTTCTTATTTTTCTCATCATCTCTGCAGACATCAGCGGTCGGGGCGTTTGTCGTTGGGGTCGGTCTGAGGCGGTCACGGAGGATAGACCGTTCTTGCTCTTTCTCTGATAGATGTGTCTTTGTCAGGAAATGGAAATGGACTGTCGCATTTTGAAGTGACAAGATTCGTTTAAGGTGTTTGAAAAAATATATGTATACACACACACACACAAATATATATATATATATATATATATATATATATATATATATATATATATATATATATATATATATATATATATATATATATATATATATATATATATATATATATATATATATATATATATATATATATATATATATATATATATGTATATGTATATATATATATATATATATATATATATATATATATATATATATATATATATATATATGCATATATATATATATATATATATATATATATATATATATATATATATGCATATATATGCATATACATATATTATATATTATATATATATATATATATATATATATATATATATATATATATATATATATATACACGCGTCTTTATATGAGTATTGTTACATTATATCATAGCCCACCGACTACTACGATATATGTGTATGACCAAATATGATATGATTTCTCAGAGACGCCCATTATCGTCATCAGCATTGTCATCACTGTCATGACGTGTGACTTGACGAAGCATTGCGACCCTTTGGCACAGCAGTACCCAAGAAAGGTGCACAGTGCCCGTTCTAACCGGTGCCAAAGATAATCTGTCACTGGTGGGAATTTATTGCTCGAAATCGTATTTTCTTCTTTCTTTCACTGGCTAGCAACAACAGCATTGTCACTTGATCTAATAGATTGTCATGCATACAGTGATTTGTAGAAAATTCCGAAATCGAAAAATGCTTCGGGATTTACTTTACCTTGTAAAAGAAAATTGAAAACAATATATACAGAGAAATTAATCTACTGATGTAACTGCATGCAAACTGTACTCAGAAAAAAAAACTTTCTAGTGCGGAGCACAGTGATCCTCTCACTTTTTAATTACTGTGATAGTTCTACTTTTAATGACAAAAAAACGTATATGAAAAGTAGGTTAAGAGAAAACGGTAAACATGTGTGATTGTGTGGGAAACTATGATAAAGTTTATTGGCTCCAAGTGTCATATATATATATAAAAAGAATATGAATGTACAGTCGACAGCCCGACTGAGTTATGTAAATACATATATGTATTAATATTATAGCATAATTACTTATTGTAAATACAGTGACCATGTATACGCAGAAATTATAAGACAATTTTTAACACTTAAGTCTTGTAATGAAGGAATTCGGGTAACCGTTTTACACACTAATAATGCCATATATCTGCAAAGACTTCTGAAATATTTTTTTCGGTGACTACAAGATTTTAATTCTATTCGCTAATCAAATTGAAATCTTCTCGTAAAGATTTTTAAAGAATACACAAAAACACCTGTGCTCTCTTGCCTGAAGTTTTTTATTATTATTATTATTCTGCTCCTCATCCTTTTACTTTTCTTCTTTTTTGTTTTCTTTTTTCTTTCTTCTTTTTCTTTCTTTTCCTCTCTCTCTTCCTCTTCTACTTCCTCTTTTGCTTGTTCTTCTTTTTCTTCTTCTTCTCCTTTGTCTTCTTTTCTTTTTCTTTTTTTTCTCCTTTTTTTCTTTTCCTTCTTTTTCTTGTCTTCTTTTTCTTTTTCTGTCGTCTTCTTTCACTTCTTTTTCATCTTTTCTTTTTCTTTTTCTTTTTTTCCCTTTTCCTTTTTTCTTCTCCCTCTTCTTTTTCTTTTTCTTCATTTCCTTTTCTTCTTTTCTTCTTCTTTTTCCTCTTCTATTTCTTATCCTTTTTCTTCTTTTCTTTTTCTTCTTCTACTTCTTCCTCCTCCTTCCTCTCGTCCCCTCCTCCTCTTACCCCCTAAAACAAAATAAAATCAATAGAATTGATTAATAAAGCACATAAGAACGCATTTTACTCAAAATCGTTTACGTAAACAAACATTTCCACACAGTGAGGGCTGTCAAGCTCGGCGCTTTCAAGGGTTTTCTGTCTTTATGATTAGTTCATAAAATAGACTGCTAACCACCTCCGACGATGTATGATCATTTTTTTCTCAAATTATTCGGAAACTAAGAGAGTGGGCGTTTCACGTGGTTCAAAATGGACGCTTCAAGTGGTTCAAAATGAGATCAGGTCGAATTAAAAGAGGTGATTCAACGTTTACTGATGTCAGGATGAGCCTACCCTTGAGATCGAGACGGCCGCCCTCACCACCTGCTAGGGGAGTCCAGGGGAACTGCGCAAACGGAGGCGAACTGTCTAGCCACTAACTGGGGGTTGCTGGACCAAGCACATTCTTTGTGACATCACCGAAAATGCTTTCTTATGAATAGGAAACCTGGCCAAGATGTAGGTACTCATGTGAAAAATCCTTCTTTATCATTTGGACCAAAGACAATTAAAGGAATCAAGACTTTGCATCTTGGAGTTTGGGAGACATCCGAGGTGCAAAGGTGCAATCGGGCGATTTTTCTGTCTTGTCCAGACGAGCGGTTGATGTTCAGCCGCGATTGGTTTCGCAAAGGCAAATGGCTAACCAATAGAATCAAAAAAATTATACTTCGAAAAGTTTTTTTTTTATATATATATAAATAAATGTCAAGGTTTCCTATGGACACTCGACACCGCCAGTTCCTCAGATTCTGATCCATACTTTCTTCTTCTTTCTCTTTTTCTTCTCTTCACACATCTTGCCAAGACGTGTACTGTTCCGATCCGGGTCTCTACTCTTACAGAAAACGGAGGCTGAGGCATCACGGACGCCCAACAACCCGCCGGTATAGGTCCTGTAGGTTCTCGCTCCACAATGTCAGACCAAAGGTTGCCTGCATACAATGTAGCTCTCACAGCCCTCTATACTATACATGTTGCCGTGTGCTGTGGATCTCTACATAGCGCTACCATGCAGTGTACAACTAACTGTGCTCTGTAGCTCCTTCGTGCACTGTAGATATCGCATCCATTTCACTGTTGCGGATTGCAATCGTAAATAATTAATGGGTCGCTTCGCCGCCTCGTGGAAGCCAGGAGTCGGAAATTCCCATGAGCGACGGGCTCAATAGGAACTGAAATTAGTTCATTTCACGTGAATCCTCATGAGGTACTGTTGTATGGCATGTGTGTGTACATAGATGTAATACCTGTCCGTTC
>NC_091588.1:17669566-17674566 GCF_042767895.1 Penaeus vannamei
GTAGCTGAACACTTGTGGAGCTATATGTGGCAGACATATTTCACAAAATACAATAATGTAAACATCACATTTCCCAGAACCTAACCATTTGTAAATAATTCACAAAACAGTGTTACATAGGAAAGTAATAAGTATATAGTTTGTCACTACTGATTAGTAGCGTTGGGTAGGAAGAAGGGGGATAAAGAAAGAGGTAAAGAATATAAAGATGGAAAACATGGAGAAAGATGTCACTATGTAGTATAAATTTTTAAGGAAATATGAAGATTTTGTATACAGTGTTTAGAATTCATCCCTGCTTTAGGGAGAGAGTGATATGCATTATACATCCAAATATGTTTTCATCATATTTGTTTAGTGTACACCAGTGTCTGCTATCTTTCATTCTCGTTACAACTTACTGATAAATTTTGTCCATGCATAGATGCCACAAAGTAATATCAATGTTAAAGATATAGATACAAATTTTGCTCATTCTAACTAGTAAAAAAAATAAAAAGAGTTGAGAGTTTTTGGTGAATGTACTCATTAGCTTGGCTTGAGACTAGCATAAATATGGTAATAACTTTAAAGTTGTAAGCTCAGCAGTATTAATTGCTCATTTACACTTACTCTAGCAGAAGCATTTAAGTCATTTGGTAGAATTTACATACTTTTATTTTTGTGACTTGTTGTCCACACATATCTGTATTTGTGCTCTCATCATTATGTGCACTGTAGTTTTTATAACCCATTCTCTCCATCTCTGAAAGTCACATCTAAGTATTGAACACCTTATTTCCAAGATGCAAATGTTTAGAAGACATCCTGTGTTGAAAGCAAAGTGAGAAACGGTGAAAGAGGGCCTCTTGCCCGCTATCAAACTGTGCAACTGCATTCTTGGCAAGCTGAGTGTATGTTTGGCAAGAAACTGCATCTCGATTATCTAGTACAATAAACCCTATCTTATTTCGGGCTATCCGAGTTACCAGACACAATAAGGGCACAAGTGTTAAATATTTTCTTCTTTACATTTGAATCATGGAGATTAGATAATCTTCCATTGGTAATGAAATTGTTTGATGTCTTTTGAGGTATACATGTTTTCTTAATTTTTTTAGTTTTATTTTTCTGATTATATGTTTTTACTATTTTCATTCTTGCGATTCTGCAGAGACAAATACAGTTATATAGGTAAGGTGATGAAAATTAGAGGTTTCATATATGTATGGGGTAAAGGTTTACAAGACTTTCACACATCCATCATTAGTCACCCCCTTACACATGCATCTATCATTGGCCTCTTCTCCTTTGGCCCACCAATAAAGGCCAGTAAAACTCTACCACATGATAGAGCATATACACATCTCATATTTTATTATTACTTATAAATAAAATGTGTTTGTGTGTACATGTGTACAATATGTGAAGTGCATCATATATATTTATAAAGAGAGGGAGAGAAGGTACATGCATGTGTATATAATTCATACAGAGATAAATATCAATATGTGTCAGGTGCTGTCTGTCTGATTATCCTTGTTTGAAGGGAAAAAAGAGTGCAGCAAAGCTAGTTCTCAGTAATACTCTATTGATTACCTGTGCAAGTTTACCATCTGAACACAAAGCAATATTGCATTGACCACTTGTGCCAGTGTGTTGTGCTCTTTCAGGCGTGTAGTTTTGTGTTGCTATTAATAGGATTAATGACCAGTCCCTATGTCTCAATATATGACAGTGTAGTTCTTCATATAGGGCAATTCATACTGCACTTCTCATTAATTCTTTGTTTTTGAAGAATCTCTTTCAGGTGTGCTTACCTTTTTCATTTTAGATTTATTTTTTCCCCACTGTTATATCTTACTTTTGTCAAATAATGTACACACCTCTGATTATGATTTATTTTCCTCTCTTTTTGCAGAAGAATGAGAATGGACTGTAAAGTTTATGTGGGCAACCTAGGCAACAATGCGGCAAAGCATGAGCTGGAGTCTGCTTTCTCTAAATATGGGCCCTTAGTTAATGTATGGGTTGCCCGGAACCCTCCGGGGTTTGCCTTTGTGGAATTTGAAGACCCAAGAGATGCGGAGGATGCAGTGCGTGCCCTTGACGGAACGTGAGTGGCATTTCATTTCACTTCATTTGATCCTTCTTAGTTTAATGTTGCTTCTGCTTTTTATTTCAAAGAGTTTTGCTTGTTGTCCTGTCTTTCTTCTTTCTTTCTTTCCTTTTCTTATCTTTTCATTTTAATTTTGCATATCTGCTTTCCTTGTCTCTATTTTTCCTTTTTTCCAACTTGTATTATGCTTGTGTATTTTATTTTATTCTTTTCATGTTTATCAATTTTGTATCTTATTTACATTTGCCAGCTATACCATCTTTTTTTACTTATTTTCTTTGTAAGTTCAAGTTGGCTATAGCAGCAAGCTTCACAGTTTGTTTTTTATGCAATTAGCACAGACCGATTTCATGAGGAAGTTCAAAGTTGTGGAAAATTTATCCTCATGTGATAGCACCATGAATTTCAATGAACTTACAGTTCTCTCTTAGATGCCCAGAAGATGTGTATATATATATATATATATATATATATATATATATATATATATATATATATATATATATATATATATATATATATATATTGCAAGGGAGTGTTACAGTATTCAAAAGTCTGGAGTTATTAAATGATGTTGGTATGCGTTAACATTATTTTATGCCTTTTCATGTAAACTTCCTATTTATATATATATAGTTCACCCAGAGAAACGCAGATGCAGTGAATTTGAGCACTGTAGTAGTCCTAAAATATAGTGTGGATACACAGAGCATAGAGTTGATCCAGTATAAGTGTGTCTGTGTCTTTGTGCTTCTTTACACATATCAAAGAAATGTTAACTGTTTCAAAACTGCCAATCATTTCCCTTTTAAGTCTAAGAGGATATACCATTAAAGAATAGTAATGGTTGTAATTCTGAGTAGTAATAAAAGTATTTCTTCATAATTATGATTAGGAGTAGGAATGGTTTTAGTTGTAAATTTGATGATAGTTGTTCCTAGATGTAATTCTTTATTTTCAAGCACTAACTTTGTCACAACAAAATATTAGCCAACTAGGCATGATATAAAGATGCGCATACTTTTCCAAACCGTTTGTGGTAACTGCATCCATGTTTTCCTTTTATTACAGGCGCCTGTGTGGTGTGCGTGTAAGAGTTGAAATGTCCACTGGCCGTTCTCGACGGGACCGATACCGCTCTCCCCCCAGAAGAGGCAGAAGATCCAGGTAAAGAACATGATCATTGGTGACTTTGTCTTCTTAGCTATGGACAGTGGCAGTCATTGAGTTAGTTCACTTACAGGGAAGATAGTAATGGGGAATTTCCTGTATCTTTTCTTTTTCTTTTTCTTTTTGTGTGTAAATATATATATATATTTTTTTTTTCTCTCTCTCTCTCTCTCTCTCTCTCTCCTTTCTTTTTGTGTATTATAGCCTTGAAAATTCAAAATATGCAGGTTAAAATTTCTTTTCTTTTTAGTCTTTCATTATCCAAAATATGCTTATTTTACATAGCTTCAGTTGTGGCTACTTCTGCAATAGGCGATAGGCTCCAGTTCTTGCTAATGGTGGTCAGTTGTCAAGATCTCACAGTATCTCAGGAATTTCTTGTCTTTTTTCCCCTTTTCTCACTCTTTCTCTTTCTCTATTGCTCTGCCTATCTTTCCCCCCTTCCCTCAGTGCTTGTTTGATTTAGTTTTTTTCATGAACTTTATTTTTCATAGATTTTGTTATGCATAGTTCAGTGTGACATTATCCTCTTTTTTCTCAGTGTCACATTGTTAAATGAAAAGTTGGCAGAATTACCTTGAATACCTTCATTGATATATTGATATTTTTCTTCTGTTAAAGGCCAGACATTAAGTATGGAAGTGTAGAATCCTAGAATTAATTTCATTTCTGAAAATTAATTCTTCAAAATTTTTAAATTAATAAGAGAACAAAAAGGTCTCAAATAGGTTACTAGATGTTAACCTGATGTGAGACAATATTTGAGGTAGGTGGTAGGTTTTCTAACTACAGGTGGACAAAATTGCTTTTTCTTCTGTAGGGTTAAACTATTTCTCCAATGTTTATTTTTTTATTTATTATCATTATTATTTTTTTATTTATTTATTTTTTTTTTTTTAAGATCACAAATTCCTGTGTACTTGTAATATTTGCCATTTTTCTATTCAACGCTTTTAATGAGATGAGAAAAAAAAGCCTTCAAAGTCACTGTCAATGATAAATGTTATATTTATTTTTATGCCATTTGGACCTATTCCCATATATACACTAGTTACAGTGAAATTTTTCTTTTTCCTTTTTATGTTGTGTTCACCTTCAAAATGTTCTTACACTAATGGCATAGAGTCTTATTATCTATTTTAAAGTTTCATCAGAATTACTACCTTTGAACATCAGGGAATATATTTAGAATTTTTTTTGTTAATTGTGGTGTGTGGCCTATTACAGGACTATCTCGCCCAAATTACTTCTTGTTCCACCACCACCATCTACTCCTCCTACTGTTGCTACCACACCACCACCACCAACTCCACCACAACCACCACCACCACCACAAGTACTTCCACCACCACCACCACCACCACCACTGCTAGCATCAGCGTCAGCCTGCTTGTACAGTGGACTTCCAGTTTTGGGTTGTAGGGGTAGATGGGGCGCCTCATTGTGGGCGTCCCTCCCACTCATCACCTCGTACCTCACTGGGAATGCAACTTGATGTATGTCACATATTGGATCAAGTAACTTTCCTAGATGGTGAAGTATGATAGCGTTTTTATAACTCTCTTGTGCTTCATTAATCTTAGGATGGTATTGCATACCAGTGTTGGGAAGGTGGTGGGCCCTGATCAGCCAAGGCATGTGCAGCGGTGGTGGTGCGCGGCACGTTGCCTGATGGCCCTCCTCCGGCGCGGCACCTCATGGCACCCGGGCAGCCCTTATGCGCTTCACGTGT
>NC_091588.1:17715540-17720540 GCF_042767895.1 Penaeus vannamei
ATTTCCAAGAACACCTGGTACATATTTACAACACTACTCAAGTATAAATCTATTCATAAGTCCAGATTATTCAACACCACGCCCGAACATACCCGATTTTATTGAAAGGTAAGTAATTCTCCACTAGCATTTCCTCCTTTTGAGCTTTGGTCCTTGTATTATTCCTTTCATTTTTTATTACATGTCTCTATATGTACCATCTTATCCACATGAAATATCACACCCATTTCATATCCTACTTTCATAACTAATTTCTCACATACAGTTCTATACTAATGAACATCTGATGATTATGTCCAACTTTTACTTTCACTCCTACTGCTATGGGAGTTAGATGTGAAAAAAAATTTTTACCATAAGATATCATTTGCAAATATAACACTGTAGATGATAAATTATAAGTTAATCCTTGACCTGAGAGGAGTCTTAAACTAATTTAAGCCTTAAAAAAAAAAGACTAGGATCAAAGAGTGACATATTGTAAGGATGAAAAAACAGCTGATTGGTATAGCAAATTGGCATATTTTTTCTTTATTAACATTGGCTACGTAATGCAAATGTGGGGTAATAGAAAAATGACATTGTAATTTTAACTTTATAAAAGATTTATAAAAGATTTACGAAAATCTCATTTCATCTTTAATTGATTTTAATCAAGTTTTCAGAACCAACAAACCTCTACCACAAGTAATCTGGCAAGGCAATGCTTGGACTAACTCCTTATCTAACCACTAGCCGCTGGGTGGCATATACATACATGCCATGGCTGTTGTGGACTGAAAAATAGATGGCATCGTATCATGACCATTCCCATGTCATTGGCTTGTCAGATAGAGTTTGTTTTTCTTCGACAGCAGCAGCTTCATTGATATGGTAAATATTTTAGGCAATAGTACCTATAAAGAAGGTAAACCTTCAATTTTTTTTTCTTTTTTCTAATTGTAGCAAAATAAAAAAACTTTTAGGTGTTAAATGTTGCTTGTAAACTACCAAACAAACCGGGCACAAACAGGGGAAACTGCCGATGCACGCCAACAATCCCATTATTACGTCCACTTGCCAAACTTTTTTACCCAGTGGCATTGGGTAAACAATACATCACCTGGAAGGTCTAGAAACTTTAACTTGCTAGAATATACATAGTAGAGCTTTGTTACAATTTCTGTTTGGAGCATGACACAGATATCAAAACAGTTTGCATGCAAATCCATGGATGTAATTGCAGAACCAAGCTTTACATGTAAGTTCATATCTTTCACTAAATACATATGCTATGTATTAGCTATGCTTCATTTGTGCACAGACCAATTATAAATAATCTCTAAAACTATCTAGTCCCACACATTCTTCAAATACAGAGAAAAACTACTGTAATGAAAATATACAATATACTAACACTATCTAAAAAAAAAAAAAAGCCACAGTAAGACTACAATCACACTTACTCAAATCTATGCTTACTGGTGTTGTGGGTTAAAGCTATCAAGTACTGATCTATAGCTCTGGAGTTTCAGCTTATCTGGTGCAAAAAGATTATGACTAACTATACCTAGTTCACAAATAGATGGGGTAACCTATTTGTAGGTTGAGATTGTGTGCTATCTAACACAGCCCACCATATCTGTTCATATTTTATCTCCAGATATAATAATCCCATGGCTTCAGCCCCTAATTCTCTTAAAACACACACTAATAACTGTTTGCTGACCTCCCTAAGCAATCTATCATCAATTCAAGCTCTACCTTGTGAAAGTTATGTGAGGGAGGCTTGCTGGTCTTCGCTGGAGTGCAAAGCATCACTTCTCCGTACAGTTCTATTCAATACAATTACCTAGCAATCCAATCAATCAAAGCAGTGCTCCAACAACTAATTCTGGCACTCTTGTGCAACTTTGGATTAGTTTGAACACCTCTTGCCACCTCCCCTCAGCTTCAAGTATGAAGTTCGTACCACTTTATGGTTTTATCTAACTTTGCAGCTTCGTTATTAACAGTTTATTAAAGTTTACAATAGTTTTGGCTCTAGTGTAAGAAATGTTCAGAGGCATTATTAAGTGCTAATACGGCCAGTTTAGAAAGAGGCCTGGAAGAAAGGATAAATTTAGAAGCAATGCTATATGTTACTGGCATTTCTTCATAAATCTTGTATGCCACAGCATTGATTACTAATTTTTAAAGTTTCACTAAGCCAATCAACCTTGCAATTATTATTCCTTGTTTCAATCATCAGTTTACAATGCATGAATCTCTCTCACCGTTTTCCTTGATATATGTTATCTAAAAGTATGTATTCTTAATAATTTCTTGAGAGACCATAGCCTCTGAGACCCAAGTCTCTATTAATGCTCCAACTCCTGGGAATCAACAATGACCATGTGTGGGGGGTTTCACCTCCAGACCCTCACCCAATGGTTGTATTTTCCTCAGCCTCTGACCCACACCCCACTCTGGAATTGGTGATTCCTGTCCACAAGAGATTTAAGCTAATATAAATCAATCAAGTTTTTCAAATACTGAATATCTATACATTGAAATATGCCAATGACATTAACAATGGGGAATATACGCCAGCATACAATGTTTCGAAAGAACAGTTTGCCAAAGATCTTTGGTAGACAAGAGGGCCTCAATTTCTAGACTGGTCTCCACCTGACTGCTGTTAACTTGCCCTCAGTGCAATATTTGCTGAACCCCATTTTCTTCATTTCTGGCATTAATCTTTGCCTGTGCATATTATTTCCTCTAATAGAGTTGTTTTTTCCCTTTCTTTAATAGCAGTTCAATAAATTTTCCTGTAAAAGTATTCCAACTGCACAACTTCCTTATTATCAACTTGCATATATGAAAAGGGTTTTATTTTTGGTTGTTCTGTCCATCACAAGCATTTTTTTTCTTGTACCATATGAATGTTGAAACAAACAATACAGTCAACTTTCATAAGATTTAAACTTGAATATACTAGGCAAATGCTGGCATTGCAGCAAAGAATAAAAAACCACAAACCTCATTTTTACCAACAATATAGTTTATACTACGGTATTATTGGAAAAAGGCATCACCAAAGAAACGATAAAAACTAACCTTACAGGCTTGAAGATATTCAATTAATAATATATTTTCATTTAATAAACTTCATGCAAATGAATAATAACAGCTATTTAATCATCAAAATACAATAATATTGAAAGCTATTACAAGCTATGAAATTCAATTTTCAAATTAGTCTTGCCATGGCTTCCATGTGTGTTATGTGTCGTAACAAACTATACCTAGTTACAAAAAATTATTTTGAAGAGGATGAGGCTAGCTTGAAACTATTACATGAACACAAAGTGCTACCTATGTGCCCTGCGACCCACCGTCACGATATCACTCGTGCTCACACACACCTCTCCGGCACTCCCACTCATGCAAGCCACTCCACTGATATCAGTAACCTCTGCATAGGTAAGTTGTAAGGTCTAATTTCATTGAAGTGACTAGATGTACGGTTCTTCGCATACGTACTAACATCATCTGTCCAACACTCTTTCCTGCCATGAATACGTGGAGGATTGTTTGTTTTCCTGGGTGGGGGTTAAGGGCAATATCCCCCATGGGGGGATTGAAGAGGGCACAGCCCCCTACATTAAACAATATAGTTACTTAATTGATATCATGATTACAGCAGTGGAGAATTTGGTCAGTATTCCCACAATGATTGTGTGAAACTCACCTTTTAATATTTTTATTTATTTAGATAACTAACTTTTTCTTATTACTTTGTGAGACAAGTAAATTGAATGATATGTAATCATTAGTTAAATATCTTCAAGGCTGTAAGATTAATTTTCATTATTTCTCAGGGGATGCCTTTTTCTAATTTACCTGTACTACTCCCTCAAAACTGATAATCAAATAAGTAACCAACCCAAGCCCTATATTGCCAGAATACCTGGGATGATGATTTGTTGCCTTTCCTAAAACACACGAGGTTGTGGTGATAATTTAGCACCAGAACTGTATGTTGAATTTACTTGACTATGTTAATCTTCACATATTACAGCAAATTTCATGTGAATTTAGCCAGACCATATACAATTATGAAACAAAAGTTTTAATAAAAAAATTACTGCTGCAGTGATCTACAGATTTATCTTACTGCTACCCAAACAAACAGATGCTGACTGGGTTACTGAGAACCTACCACTGGTTATTTTGGCAAAAATACAAGGCAAGCCAGTTTTTTTCCCCTCTTCCAAATATACCCTTTGACCGGCACCTGAAACTTCCTATTTTTTAGTCCATACCGAGGCAGTTTGTATATTCCAGGCTTTCAAAGTTAAAGAAATAATAAGCAGTACCTTGCAACCGAAACAAGGCGTTCACCACAAGCCAAGCCAAGCGGGGACGACCAAGCCAGCCCTGCCTATCCTTCCATCCACTCAAACTCGTCTACCAAGATCCATTAACGATTTTCACTACGAAATTTTTCACACAACTAAGTATTGCCAACAATGTGCAAATTTCTCCTTACTGAATAATCATGAATCCACGTAGGAAAATAAATAATAATCTCCTCTAAAATCCCTACCGCACGCCTTCACGCTTAACACACACAAATTACTATAAATATCCGGTGGTTGACTACAAGAACACACTGTGGCTCCAGCCAAGTTACCTTTACTGGAAGAATCTAGTTTAAAATATTAATAATAATGAAATAAATGATTCTGGATCTCCGTATTTTCATCATAAAACCAGTTTTAGATGCTACAAATACAGATAAAAAAGAAAGCTAGGGGTTAACTGTTTCAAGTCGACTCCGACTTAGTCGTTCCACGCAACTGCCTTCATTCAAACTACGTATCAGCACGAATAACACTCTAACAAGGGGCAATTATGCACCAAATCACCACATAACGAAATCCAAACACTTGCCTGAAGAGCTCATGCACTTTTTTCGACCACCAAGATCCGAGAGAGAAAGCTGGTTGATAAAAAGTCCCGGTAGAGCGAGC
>NC_091588.1:17728040-17733287 GCF_042767895.1 Penaeus vannamei
GTTTCATGAGGAAATTGGGAATATTTCATCTCACTTTCTCAATTGCCAACACTTCTTGCGCATTATATATCATTGCATCTGAAATACATGGTATGTTTTGCAGTATTTACTGAACACATACCTAATAAACTTGATAATGTTGATGGCAAATTTCTGAAATAAATGACAAAAAAAAAAAAAAAAAAAAATTCAGGTCTACAATTTTGTAATTCCAGAAAATATACTACTACTGTACTTGCAGAAAATCATTTGCCATTGGTTATAACTATTGTCAAAATTTATATAATTTTACCAGCCAAGTAACACTAGAATTAATTCTAAAAAGACTTTCACCTTTGTGACCCTATTTAGGTAAATTATGAACTACCCATAAAAAAATGTTCATGGTAAAAATAATAGGAAACATTTGTCTTGTGCTGATCTTTACAAGGAATGGAGTGTAAAAGCTGAAAATCATGTTTTTAGTCACATTTGTGTAAAAGGAAGTTGTTTGTGATATACAGTGGGAAATGGGGAACACCAAATAAACTACAGGTTGAATACATTCTGTAAGGGGAGCTCTTTCAAACGTGATAAAATTACAAAAATTACAGTTAGTTGTTTCAAGAATTCCATTTGTGTATCTTCACGCCACTAAATTGCCCTGCCTGGTCTGCTTGTGTGTAATGCAATGTTGAAAAGTATAATGTACAATAACTGTTAAGGAGACAACACAGTTGACTGGCAAAGCGTCTGCAGGCTTTGCCCTCATACCATACAGCTAGCATCAGTGAGTAAAAAATATAGGAAAGTTTTTGTCCACAGAAGTAGTTTTCTTTTTATAATTCTGGGATGCAAAAATCCACAGGTCAGAAAATAAAAATACAAAGAAAGAATTGTTGAACTTTATTATAACAAAAAAAATGCTTTCAGGAGTCAACCAAAAACTTTCAAATAGTTTGTACTACCACAAATGTCTGAGGCACTTCAACTGAATAACTAAAATTATGAATAATAATATGGCATGACTGTAGAACATCCATTCACAACACATGCATTAAATGGACAATAACATGAAAAAATACAAGTAATTTCATATTTCTGATTATACTTGTTCTAATATAATTCAAATCAACAGTAAACCTATTATGCCATTTCAAATACTTTGAAACATATAGCTAACCAACTAGGCAGTGATCAACACTTATAGAGCAAAGAAAGTATACATCTACATAAATCAGAAAAAAACTGTTTAGAGGATATTTTACTTTTTTTCATTATAATTTTTTAATGATATTTCTCCTTTCCATGACATCGTCAGGTTTACTGTCAATCTTCAAATAATTATAATATTTTCAGCTTTGCAACACAACTCTTGTGAGCCATTCCTTCTCTTAACAAAACAAAGAGTCTTAATTTTGTTCTTGTGTCACATATTTATTTTTCAAATTTTAAGTTTCCTCTCTGGATCTGAAAAAGAAGAAACCATACATAAGAAATATGATATAAAATATAATTTCTGACATGAAATAAAATTCAAATATTGAGAGTTCTACAAGATACTTTTTCAAAAGTGAAGCTACACTGAATGATTATGAATACTATATAATTCCCTACCAACCTTAGCCTATGATCGAGATCGGCTGCGTTTCTTGAAATCAGGAGAATCACTTCGACGACGATAATCATCATACCTACAAAGATGAAAAATGTTGCATATAGAAAAAGAGTTAAAACACTGCATTCTAGAGATGGCTCAGAACAACAAAACAGTCACTTAGTAGGCCCTAATTTCCCTTTTCCATGACTGTAAAAGTGTCTAGATCATATTAACCCATTCGTCCCGGGTGTCACATATATGAGACACAGGGAAAAAATAAACAGTTTCGGGCTGCCCGCCAGTGCGATGCTGTCTCGGAGCCGTGCTCCGCGGCAAAAGCGGCGGGCGGCCGGGTGGGCGGACAGACTCCGGGGAAGCTCCGCCCGCCGATTTTGTAGCTGCCCGGATTTTTTTAATTTTGGCTACAAAATGTACCCCGGCGCGGGTGGGTTAAATTTGGTAATATGATTGTCATTATTGCTATTATGATCATCATAGTATCATTGAAATATCAATATCAATAATAAAAAATAATATTAACATAAATATGAAGCTTTCCCAAAATCTAGGACAAGGGAAAACAGGTGAGATAGGGTGGACTAGTAACTGACCCTTGGTGACTAACCTCTTGGGTGCCATCTGTATAAACAAAATCTATAGACTAAAATCACAGTAGATGCAATTACCATATTCGGGATCCTATTCCTGCCTGCCATAACTGGTGGCACAGGTTGTATTACAGAAGATTGAATACTAAAAAAATATATAAAAGTGACACAAATAACAAAATATTTCTTATTGTTATTATCATTGCACAAAGTTAGGGACTACCTAGAGAGTTGACATGAGAGTCTCCCCCCCCCCAAAAAAAAGTATTTCCATCTGAATAAAACTAAAATAATACTGAAAAAAGGAGGCATACATTCTTGTCATTGAAAAACTGTTAATTCAAGTAAGCCTAATGCTCGTTTTTGGGTCACTAGTGGGCAGTGAGGCATCCTGATCAAAGGGTTAAAGAATATAATTCAATTACATAAATTATTCATTTTAATTATCATAAATGACTAATAGAAAATTAGAAACATCATAAGTAAAAAAAAATAGTTAGATTAAGGAGTGATAGTGACTAATAGCAATAACTACCACTTTGATAAAGTTCAGATAAAACTCTTAGTAAACTCAACTTATAATCAATAATAATGAGTTTGCTTTAAGTTGTTTTCTTGGTTTACAAAGAAAACAGATGAAGGAAGAATTGGAAGATGAAGATGGTGAGAGAGATAGAATGAGAAGATAGAAAAATAATAAAGGGAGAGAACAAAAAGGCGAAGATGGGAAAGAAAAGAAGAAAAAAGAAAGAAAGAAACGAAGAAAGAAATGGGGGAGAAGACTTAAAAAACTACAGCCAATTCCTACTCAGATATGCAGAATTATCTAAGACAGTTAGTACAGATACCGCTAGACACAGACCTTGGTGATCGAGAAACAGACCTGGGGGAGCGTGACCTTGACCGCCTTGGAGACCTTGAGCGGAATCGGCCACCCATGCGGCGAGGTGAGAATGACCTGTGAAAATGGTTAACTTAATCGCAGAGCAATTGCTTGTGTGACTCTTGTTAAGGCTCTTTGAAGTCACCACTTCTTTAAATACACAAAACTTTTTATGAGAGCACTTTCCATTATCATCATACTCAAGTTACTGGTATTATTACATTTTTAAAAGTCTACAAAGTAAATACATAATTTCAATGAAAAAGAATGAAATACTGAGAAGACTCAAAAACTGTGATAACTGGGAGAATCACTTGGTATTTCTATGCCTGTATGGACTTCCTTGATCATTAATAAAGTCCTGAATGCTACATCTTGTCTTAGCTGTCCATCTAGAACTGATGTCAGCTTGATTATGTTAAAATAAATGAAGTTACATTTGAAAAAAAGTCACTGATATGAATGAAAAGCATTCAGTCACAGAGAGAGCTTAAGGGTATATCCCCTGAACTTTTACTTTGAAACCATCAATGTTACAGATTACTCTAAAATGGAAAATGCCCTTCCAAAGAGAACTGAGCAGCTGTAAAAGATTTATGCCATGAGCTGACCAGTCCTATCCCCAAGCCACCTGGGTGACACATAATATTCCTGTTAGAGATTCAAATGTTACAAACATAAAGACAAATATAAAAACAAATGAACCTTTAACAGGTAGAGAATTTCTCCTCATGGTATTGTCCTTAATGACAGGATTCATACCTACGCTTGACTGCTCATCACAAACTGACAGACTGTAGAAATTGATACCGGTCCAAACAAGAAGTGTATCACCACTGCAGCGAGCCACAACGATGAGTGGAGGCATGATGAATGTAAGAAAGTGGAGCGGGCGTTGAAAGGTCAGAGACCCAGATCATGAGTGGGGGGGCAGGCCTGATGGTGCGCAGGCGTAGACGGGCGGGGAGAAGAGGGCACGTGAAGCGTATTAGACTGCCCGGGTGCCATGAGGTGCGGCGCTGAAGGATGGCCATCAGGCAACGTGCCGCACACCACCACCACTGCACATGCCTTGGCTGATCAGAGCTCACCACCTTCTTCCACACTGTTGCACGAGGCTCCCCTATAGAAGAGGCATGACAGCACCTTGTGGAACAGCCATCCTCCGCTGGCTAGGTGAGCCTGAGTCCTCAGTGTGGCCTTAGGTGGCAAGTAACAGATGCATCCAGGGTGTGCCTATCCCAGTACCCTCACACCCAAACACTGGATTTCCACTGAATAAGCAGGCTGAAGCTGTCACTAGCAGTGGTGGTGGAAGTACTTGTGGTGGTGGTGGCTGTGGTGGAGTTGGTGGTGGTGGTGTGGTAGCAACAGTAGGAGGAGTAGATGGTGGTGGTACAAGAGGTAATTTGGGCGAGATAGTCCTGTAATGGGTCACACATGACAATTAACATAATTTCCATAGTGTAATCTCTTCTACACATCACAAGTGTGGCAAATTATTTTCAAGGCATTAAAATACTTTGATATCATGGTCTATATAGATTTAAAGTATTTCATTGAAAACATGCTTTAAATAATAATATAGAAACAAACTATATCTAAAATGTCTTAGAACCCCATCCTAAAAATGAAAAAAGTAAAAAAAAAAAAAAAAAAAAAAAAAAAAAAAAATTATATATATATATATATATATATATATATATATATATATATATATATATATATATATATATATATATATATATATATAATATATATAAAAAATATTAGCCAATTTATACACAGGCACACACACACACACAAAAAAAGACAATCACCCACCCACAATATGAAATATTTATAAAAAAACATTTTGAACAATAAACTCAGAAAACAGTTAACCCAAAGTCTCCCAGGAAAATGTTATGCTCAAGGTAGTATTGTTTTGTGAAATGTCTCTGCAAGTGCTTAGCCACAAAGGAGGCAATTATAGTAGACATTGTGACCTCACCTCATTATACCATTCCTTGAGTTTGCGGGAAAACTAAAAAACTAAAAACTAAAAAACTAAAAACTAAAAAACTAAAAAATAATGCCATCAATATTGATGCTGTCATTTTAACTATAGACATTATGATTACTGTAGTGTTATTGACATTACTAAGTAATTTTAGAGTTTTTTTTTTCTTTTTTTT
>NC_091588.1:17733787-17741287 GCF_042767895.1 Penaeus vannamei
TGGGAAATTGCCTGAAGGTGTCTGGAGCTGCAGAAGAACATCCAGCGACCTTTTGATAAGTTCTTTGGCTTGTGGGCGACTTGCAAGCCAAGAAGGAAAGCTAGAAAGAGGAAAGAATCATGACTGAATATGGTATTTGTGAAGTTTGAGTGTCATTTTGATACAATTTACATTTTGCCGAAGAAATGTATTGTACTTACATGATAACTCAAAAGCAAAGTAACAGTTTTGCACGAACCAAGTTACCCTTAGTTACCCATTTCATGCATTGGGGCTTGTGGAAGGGCAGGATATGTATGCTGTTGCAGTATACAGGTTTTTCACACATCTTAGCAAACAGATGGGCTGAATGCCTCTCTTAAGTTAAGCTGTCAATTAGAAATTTCTAAAACTTGCATTTGAGGAGCACCCAAGTACCAGTTTTCACTTGGTATCCGTGGCCTGGATTCACTAACGCACTTATGATGGTAAAATCACTTGTAACTATAGTTACCATGGTAAACAGACAGCGGTGGTATTCACTTGCCATTAGAGTAACCATGATAAATTTTACCAGTGGTCAGAGCACTGGTAACTTTTGGGAAGACGATAACATCACGTGTTATCTTGTCAAAAAATCAATATCTAAGCAAAGTTTTGGGTTTGATTTTACACCTGATGTAACTAGTATGATGGCAAACAGATATCACAATGTAGACATAGTGAAGAAATGCAAATTTCACATGAAACTAGCAAGAATAAAATCCACACAAATTCTTATAGGCCTACATTATATTAGAATGCATGGAACCGATAAATAAGTGAACTTTTAAAGAATTCTTCTCTGACATAATTATTACAAATGCTATAGAAAAAACTACCTTGCTGATATATAAACTGGCAATACCAACGCTAAATGAGTAAAGAAATATCTGTATCTGTCGGCATTTTGACAATAATCTCCAAAGTGCATGGGCAAGAATAAGCTTGGGATATTTCCTTTGAGAACAAATGGCGATGAATAAAAATTTTGTTTGGTCCGGTTCAGAGTTTAACAATGATGAAAAATATATAAATAAAAAGCAGTTTGGACTGTCTCTTTTGTTTGAGGTAAACAATAATATTAATGTAACAGTGTTTGTATTGGTTCCTTTATATACAGTAAATATTTATCCAACATGATGGATATAATCAAATAAATATATTCTTTTTTCTACAATGTGCTTAAATAGTGTTTTAGCTCTGACGATCATTTAAACAATCTCGCTGTATCTAGTTGTTTACATATTACGTGATTGGCTGAAGGAACCTAAAAGATTATGTATAGTGCTCGCTGATTGATTGAATTGCTTTACCAGAGCCCTCTGTTGGCTACCATTAGATTGAGTCGATTTACGATTGTAACTCAGCATATCCAAATTACCATTTCTTCACGAATCCCACTTTGCCATGACTGTAAACACAATGGTAAATGACCGCTGGTAAATGCGTTACGATCGTATGTTAGTGAATCCAGCCCCAGGATGGTAAGAGAGCTATAATGGGCCATTAGTTAAAACATGCAGAAACTTATTTGAAACTTACTCATGTGCAAGGAGGTTAAACTGTCCTAACCTAAATTTACATTACCTCAAGTGAATCCTAGCCCAACCATATTTTCTTGTTAATCTGACCTGCTTCAGCCTTCAGTCTTTGCCTACTGTAAATAAGTTTATAATATGCTACTATTCTCTGCTTTACTTGTTTACCTTGTTCAACTTTTACCCCATTACTTTTGTATTATAAAAATTTTGTTGATCTTTTTTTGAAATAGGTGAACCAACAAAAATGTTGACCAAATCCACACTAATGTACAGAGAGAATTGCCTTGGTTACCAGGTTTTATCAACCTTTCCATCTCTAAGCACTCACAGTTTAGTGTAAAAGTAATCACCTGGAGCTGGTCACCTAATATAGTAAGGGGCTTTTGTATCATTCCCATCGATAAACGATTGTGGAATGTAATGTTCATGAGCCATGACTGGAAAAGCACCGGCTCCAAGGAGGTGGCCATTTCCATGCTCAGTATCCTATTACTTGTGGTGCAGGTTGCATAACAGAACCAGCAGAGAGGCCACTCCCGTAACCCTAATGCCTGTATTTTGGTCTATGTGATTGCCATGAAACAGCCAGATCCAAGGGGTTAATTCATCTTCAGACAATGTATGACTTGGTTCTATGAGTGTAAAATATGTAACCATTTACCCAAGGTGGAAAATATACCATGAATAGATTATAGTTCTTTTATAATATTCTTATACTTTCTGAGAATGGAATATGTACCTATAAACAATCATGGACTGAAATAATTGTATGACTTAAACTAATGCCTAATCATTCATCTTCGTATAAAGGCAATTATTTATATCATTTCATTTATAATAGAGAGCACTCAATCTGTATCATGAGGTCATGCTAATTTTTTCCTCATATCTTGAAAAGAGAAAAGGGGTTTCAATATTAGTCGTCACATTTCCCAGATATAATAAGATTAACAACAAAGGCAATTCAACAAATGCAGTAATAAGAGAAGGAATACCTAAGCATGATCTGCAATATCCCAGCTAGTCCGTGAGCAGCACCCAGGTATTCCGTCTTGTAATACTGGTACATGAGAGGCATAGGACTCCGGTGAGCTTTGGAATACTGGCAACCAGACTCTAGCATGGCATCTAGTATCGCATGAATGGCTCCTTCCTCCAAAACCTGAAATATAAGATAAAATCAACATATTTATAAGACCTCCACTGTTTATTTTCTGTTCTTTTCTGACAGACACCAGCCTATCTATAATAACTGAAATGCTTTAATTTGAGAAAGATGGTGGTTTCCCTTATTTTCCTATGCCTACAATACCTGCCATAAATATACAGAACAACAGCTTCATGCTTTCAACTGGGCTGTGGGTTCTGATAGTATTTTTTCCCACTGACACATATTAAACCTTCATACAATAAATTAGGTAATATTGTGCTGTCCAGTATAACAAACAAATTACAAAATAGGTTAAGTGGCTCATAATTAATATTTATTTGACATTTCTTTAATATTTTCTTCCTATTGTTGAGAAAAGATAAATTCTGCATTTACTCATCTATAATAATGAGTCCCATAACTAAACCAATTGTCACAGAGTACACATAAATATTGTTTTGTTTTGTTAATTCATATTCACAGAGATGGCTCTATAAGTACTTAGTCACCAAGAAGTCAATTTGGCTAGTAGGCTAAATTGACTTCACCTGCTTTCCCCAATCCTTATATTTTATCTTATTTTTTAACCTTATTAGTGTCATTATCATTATCACCATTACTTACATTTTGATTATTCTAATATTATCAACTCATCAGTAGCAATAACAATACAATGGAAAAGGGTTACAAAGTTAAACTAGTAACAGAGTCCTTGGTGAGTAAACATTTGTAGAGCAATCCATCTGTTTACTGATACTTCTATTACTTCCCACACAATCCCTGAAGCTACTTCATTACTGATATAGTCCTCACATTACACTGAAGCTCTGATTGAAGCCAAAGCACTCCTGCGAGATACCCAGCTCGGCCGACCAAAAATTCATCTCCACCGCAACTTAACCAGTTCACAGGGGTAACAACAGGAGCAAGTTGAGCAAACTCTGACAGGCACTTCTTGCACTCCTCAGCATTATCTTTAATCAAAACAAAGGTCTGATGTAAATCATATTTTTCATTCTATTGCTCTTGAATTTACTCTATATATTTGAATGATTCTGTGACAAGCTAAATTATCTCCTGATAACATTTCAGTGACATGGGATTTTCATATACTATAGTTACACAGAAGATTAGGACCTACATGGTAACTGGTTGAACACTTCAAGGTTTAAGATGAAGTAGAGGGATAGGGTGAAAATCAATCTGGGAAGAATCAAAGCACATGTGGTTTGTTTAGAAATATGTAAAGGAATGAGGATGGTTATAAAAGATTACATATACATAAAATAATTTCTATATATCCTTAAATAATAAAGAAATTTATTGGAAAGACTGAAATCTCATAGTACTAGGAGGTAATCTGATAGTTCTTCTTTGTAGATATTACAGATTTACCTCTCAACAATATAACATACCCAACTAAAGGAGGGTTAAAAACAAAATCACAAAAAGTAGAGGGAAAAAAATCTGTGAAAGTTAAAAATTCAAAGGAAATTTGTTGTGGAATCAAGGATCATTCACAAACAAATTAAATTACCTCTTTCAATCAAGCTATCAACCTTCTTGCTTCCTAAAGACTATTTACATTAAAACATTGATACCAAAAAGAAAATCCCACTACAAATACAACAAAGGATCAGACTTTACTCCACTATCATACCTATAAACTCACAACTTACCCAGGGCATTATACAAGACAGCTCCAACAGCATAGGCTCCAGCATTACCCAGGAGAAAGGCTGCAATATCTACTTTATTCCCTTGAGACTTGGTGTAATTGGCACAGTCTAAAGTAGGTTTCAAGTAAGTCACAGCCTCCTTAAGAAGGTAGTTCTTCTCGCTGGCAAAGTCTGGGATCTTTGAGAGGCGGTGTAACATGTAAACAGCTCCCGCGAGGCCCACATAAAGACCGCCATCACAGTTCTGTTGGGAGGATAAAGTTGGTAAATGTAGAGCAAAATCTTAAACCTATATTTCATTAATGATTTGATATCATGTGTCTTCTATACAATACTGAAATTATAATTCTGATGATTATATACCTCTTACAATATCCACAACAGCCTATCATTTTCTCTCTCTCTTCTCTCTCTTTCCTTCCTTCCTTCCTCCTTTTACTTTCTTTCTTTCCTTCCTTCTTGCTTTCTTTCTCTTTCTCTCTTTATTATATACCATAGATATATATACAATATACTAAGTCAATAAAACATTGACATGACCCCCCCCTACATGCACTGCTTGTGGCTCTGTCACTTATTTATGGTCCTGTAACAGCATGCTGAGCATATGCTGTATCTCTACTTTTAAGCAGTTTGCCAAAAATGTTTTTCCAGCAAATTATATCATATTTTGAATAGTAATAAGGCAGGCTATATTGCCAGTCAGCCATCTCCCACAAATCAAGTGGGTGGTTACAGTACTCCAATATTTGGTAATGCTCTAGGACTTGTGCTCATTGGGAAGCCTATCAAATTTGCTATTACTGGGTACCTCGTCATGTCTAATGTGGTTTTAGGTGGTTCATGGTAAAAATAGTGACAATAACAGTTCTGATAAGGGGAAAGGACATTAGATATCCAGAAACAGTAGGGTTAGCTTGAACACTATTTGTATATTTTGCCTCTCCCAATTCTATTTGAACACATCTGATTTGCGGGACAGAACCCCAACAGGTCCAGCTGACACACCTCATGCATGGTGTCACAACTCAGTTGATGTGGAGGTAAACTTCATTCAATGCTTATGGAAGAGAGGTTGGGAGTACCGCTGCCATCAGATGTGAATGAGAAAGGGTGGCCTTAGTACAGGTGAACTTCATCTGATAAATAAGGCGCACTGTACAAATAAGCGCATATCACACATATTTATGGTTGGTTGACGGGGGGTGAGGGAAAGAATTAAGGTGTAAGTGGCAGTGTCAGTGTTTGTGAAGGTGCTTGTAGTGTAATGTGTTTGTTCAGTTTATCAGTGAAGTCGCATATGGTATGTGGGAAGATAGAGTGCTTGTAAGAGACGGTATTGGTGTGGTATGTGACAAAGTTACTGGTATGTGAGTTCCGTGTCTTGTGTGAATGTGCTGCTTGTAAGTATTCATGTTTGTTAATATCAAAAAGGTTGTTTGTGATCTTGTACATCTTGTAAGTCTGTGCTTGTCTTTGTACCTCTAGCAGGTCCATGTTCATTTTTTTTTTTTCTATGCAAGATGTAATACCCGGTATACAAGTGTAATTGTGAGTAATAAGCCTAGCAGCCCTAGTATTGACCTGTTTGAGCTTCATAATATTGTGCTTGGTGTAAGGGCGCATACAGCCGTACAGTATTCAAGTGTTGGGCGTACAAGTGTATCATAAGCTATGTGTTTGATGTCAAGTGTACAGTTGTGTAGGTTCCTCCTCAGAAACCCAGTGTTCTGTTAGCTTTGTTAGTGATGAAATCAATATGAGTGCTAAAGGTATGATTGTCTGTAAGGTGAATGCCAAAGTATTTGTAAGATGCTACAGGTATCAACTGTTGGTTGTGTAGGAAATAGATGCATTATATTGCTGTATTTAATCTGGTGAAGCGGAGAATTTTGTAATTATCAGGTCTGAAGAACATTCACCATAACTTTTCCCACTGTTCCAGGGCATCTATGTCATGTTGAAAGAGTCTACAGTCATCTTCAGTTTTAATAGGTCAAAACAAAAGGCAGCAAAAAGTCTAGTGGAAGAGTTAGGTGTCGAAAGTGGAAGGTTGTTAATGTTCAGAAGAAAGAAAAGGGGGCCAAGAACGGTGCCTTGGGGAATGCCAGAAGAGACAGAAACAGAGTCAGAAGATGCACCATCGAGTAGGACACGCTGGTTCCTACATGCCAAAAAAGCAGTGATCCAGTGAAGAATTGGTCCAGGAATTTTGTCAAAGGCCTTGGCAAAGTTGAGCAGTATTGCATCAATTTGTTTTGTGTTGCATTTGTCAAGTTGTCAGGCAATGTCACGATGAGTGGTGTCTAATGTAGTCAGTAAAGTATGCTCTTAGTCAAGATGTCAAGTGGCAGGATTGGGGGATAAGGGCTATCTGGTATGTTGGGTGTATTGTCGTCTTAGTGCGAGAAAACAGATTGGAAGTAAGTGTTGAGTAAAAGTGTTTTGTGTTCTGGGTCAGTCACAAAGATGTTGCTGGAGTCTTTTAAGGCTCTGATTACTGTAGTGTCGTGTCTGCGCGACTTGAAGAATTTGAAGAAATGTTTAGGGCTGTTTGAGTGGTAGGTGGAAATGTGTTCTTGTTCTGCTTTCTTTATGTTTTTGGAAAATGTTTTTTGATAGGATCTAAGAGCAGTCCAATTTTCTGGAGTACTGTAAGTTTACACGTGTCAGCAGAGTCAGTGTTTTTTATGGTGTTGTCTGCGTAGGTCCCTGGAGAACCAAGGAAGTGTATGTCTACTTGAAGGTGTTTTCTGTGGTATGTCTTTACCCATGGATGTGAGTATGAAAGGGGTCTTGGCTTGTGATTATATTATGGAGGGTAGATAATGTAGGACTCCAAGAGAAAGAGACCCCATGTGTCATCTGTCTGCCGTCTCTCTCCTGCCTCTCCCTCTCTTAAGCATGTCCTTTTATGTAGGCTCCAGCTGTGCCAACGGGGGATGAGTTCACAGGACTTGCTCAAGGGGGACATAGATCAAACCTTCAGATACACATGCAGGCCTTGAACCGTATCCAAATACCCAGAGAGGATTAACTGTAATTTCACCAGAGATTTCAAAGTATACCCAATAATAGATGGGCTTTCGCCAGATGGCAGCACCGTGCT
>NC_091588.1:17746287-17748787 GCF_042767895.1 Penaeus vannamei
AAACCATTTTCTTTCAATAACTTTCATGATTTTCAAGTACCTTTACACAACCAATTGTGACATTTTTGATACTGATAGATTTCCTCTCCTACTCTAGTACACATATATATAGGAATTATACAGCAGCACCTCCCCAAACCCCCACATTCTTGGCCCCGATAGCAAGGGTGGGCATGAAAAGTACCAGGGAAATTGCAGGGTAAACTAACAATAATATAATGATAATGATAATACCTTGCTATACTACTGAATGTAGGGGACTGTGCCCCCTGTGACCCCTATGGAGGGTTTGTTGCCCAGGAAAACATAGAATCCTCCATGTGTTCACAGCAGGATAAGATTGTCAGACAGACTTCGCATCAGGTGCTCCTGCATGCCGATTGTATGCTCTACCCTGCATTAAATACAAGGAGGATTCTTTGTCTTCCATTACAGGGGTTAGGGGGTGGCAACCCTCCAGAAGGGGGTCACAGGGGCTGCATTAGATTATGTAATGACTGATTCTGTGTATACTCTTTATGTTATACTCCACAATTTCCCTGGTACTTTTCAAGGCCTCCCCAGCTATTGGGGCCAAGAGTGTCGCTAGTGGGGTAGGGGGTGTCCGTGGCATAATTTCAATATATTTAGATAGTAGTGTGTAGGAGGAATCCCTTATGAAAAATCAACATACTTTTGGCTCTCCCAACCTATCAGATCTTTTAGTACTGTTTTTGTTGCTTAGCACTGTCAAACATCTGACTAATTCAAGAAAAGTACTATTATTTTATGCTGTGTGTCATAAGATGTAAATCATGATATTTTCACTTCAAATTTAGGTTATATACTCTAGATATTATGAATGAACTTTAGCACCTTGTCAGTGTAGTATGCCTGAAAAAGCTTGGTAGATAAAATGACAGCAGTGAGGACCACATTAATGTCAGTCTGTTATCTGCAGTGGGTACCATGAATTTTGGGATGAAAGTATGGTGGTTGGAATGTAGTTTTTGTGAAAGTTTTAGGCTCTTGTATAAATGTTTTATGTGATTGTTTGATATATTAGTGGTATTTTCTTCCCCTGTTTGACAATCACGACTATGTTTTCTTGTATGTTTTGACTTGCTGGGGCAAACTATTAGCTTCTGTGTTTGTACGACTACCCCTCCCTACTGATTCAGCAGATGTTGGACTGGAAAGTCTTTTCACAAAATTCATGGTGTCCTAATGAGTGCTATCCAGAAATTTCTGCTGTGCACAGCTAAATAATGCAAAGAGAAATTAAATGATTCAGCCTTCAGTGTTGATAGTAAGATAGGCTACATAGGTTTTGTACTGATATTTATAAGTATTTTTTTTTACTGTATTATGATAACATTAATTTCAGTAGTAACCAGTTTTTCTGGGTTTGGGTATCAGTATGATCAGGGTGATATTCATATTGAAAATATAATTTTGCTTTGATGGTTCCTTGTTTGTTGGTAAATCTCAAGAAGTGCAATGTCAGAATGTATATTGTAATGAAATCAGGCTCTTTGTGCTACATTTGCATTAGAACTGTCATGCTGTAACATTAATGATTTGATATGAATTACCAGTACATAATAAATGAAATGAAACTACTTATTAGTGCTCTGTTGATATAGGGCCTGTCTAGATTGGTTGTTGTCTTTAGGGGAATTAAATGTTATGTATTTTTTTCCCAAAATAACAAAAATACATGCTATTTCCACTACAATTTTAGTTTATCAATTGTGTTTACACAGTGATGGCTTCACAAGCACTTAGTCATCAAGGAGTAAATTACTTGTCTTACCTATCTCACCTGTTTAGCCTTTACCATTATTTTCAGAAAGATGTTGTCTTTTACTTTTTTTATTGTTGGTATTATTTTAACATAACTTTTTCCCACAAAATCAAGGAATGGGAAGTCAAGTGTAGTCACCATGGTGTACTAATTGACCTCTTAGTAGCTGAGTATTTGTGGAGCCACCTGTGTGGGATAAAAACTACAGTGAAAAGTTTATTATCAAGTGGGCAATGGGTTAAGGGAAGAAGTTGCAGATACAGCATTAGGTGTACCATTTCTATAAGTATAAGATGTGCTGTAGCTTTTATCCTTATATTGATACTATAACTCATGCTAAGTATGCCATTGTTGTTGTCACTGCCATTGTGAAATGCTGTTTGGTGTGTTTCCTGTTATTAACCCAGTGCCTATAGGAAAATGTTTTGTTCACTTTCTTATTGTTTTGTTAAATATTTCTGCACATAGATAGCTCTGGCAGCACTTAGCCAGAAAGGAGTTAATTAGTAGCTATTGTGACCTTACCATTCCTTGAAATAGGGGGGAAATGATTTTTTTAACCAATTCTGTCAGTATCCACACAGTTATTTTTGTTATAAACATTATAATTACTATATTGTCATTGACATTATTAACAGCAGTATTAGATACTAAATAATGTTATTGAAAATCAAGGAAAAAGGATTACAGGTGAGACAGGTAGTTCTCATAATT
>NC_091588.1:17756335-17763835 GCF_042767895.1 Penaeus vannamei
GGTTTTAAAGGTGGGGCCGGGGGAGAGAAAGGGAGGTCCTTCAGCTCCAGTTAATAGCAGACAGAGACAGGTTTCAGGCAAACCTATGTCGGGCAAGTCCTCACCACCACCACCTGGTTCATCACGGAATCTTCCTTCCCCGCAGAAGATGAATGTCCCAGGTAGAAGAGGCTCAGCTAGTCCTTCTAATAAGTATCCTTCTTCGTCTCACCATATGTCACCGCATCATTTACAGAGAAGGGGATCCAGAAGTCCCCCCAGTCATCGACCCTGGACCCCCCCAAGCAGCAGGGGCCGTAGTCCCTTTCACAAACAGAAAGGCAGAACTCCATCACCAAGGTCCAAAAGCATGAGAAGTCCCCCACCCAGAGATGATACAAGAGTCTTGTCCCCTAGGTTAAGATCCAAGAGCCCTTCTGGACGTAGGCATTCGAGAAGCCCTCCATCCTGGAGCAGGACACGTAGTCCTCCACATGCTGGTACTTCAAAGAGTCCAATTCATCGTTTAAGAAGTCCCTTTTCCAGGAGAAGTTCTAGAAGTCCACTTCCAAGGCATCTTTCAAGAAGTCCTCAGAGAATACCAAAAAGTCCACTGCAGCGTGGGAGATCCAGAAGCCCAATTCTGAGAGGGAGATCTAGAAGTCCTGGGCCTCATAGAATATCAAGGAGTCCAATAAGAAGGGGCTCAAGAAGTCCTCTAACGAGGAGGGGTTCGAGGAGTCCTTTGCCTAGGAGAGGGTCAAGAAGTCCATTGCTAAGGAGGAGCTCAAGGAGTCCTTTACCAAGAAGAAGTCCACTGCCTAGAAGAGGTTCGAGAAGTCCAGTGCCAAGAAGACTGTCAAGAAGTCCACTAAGTCATAGGGCCACAAGGAGCCCACCTCCTAGAAGAGGATCTAGGAGTCCTCTTCCTCTCAAAACTTCAAGGAGTCCACTTCCTAGGAGACTCTCAAGAAGCCCTCCTCCGCGGCGAATTTCAAGAAGCCCTCCACCTCGTAGAAGCTCTAGAAGTCCTCTTCCTCCTCACTTTTCTAGAACTTCTTTGAGTCGCCGATTATCCCGAAGTCCACACAAACAGCGTATGTCACGGAGCCCTCTTCCTCGAAGGCTTTCACACTCTCCACCACCAAGAAGGTTATCTCGCAGTCCACTTCCACGTAGAATTTCTAGAACTCCTCCAAGACGTGTGTCACGAAGTCCTCCACCTAGACGCTTTTCAAGGAGTCCAGTTCACAGAGGTTCAAGGACTCCACAACGTAGGATTTCACGGAGCCCGATTCACCCACAAGGTCCTCTTTCTAGGAGTCCTAGAAGAGGTTCCAGAAGTCCTCATTTATTAGGAAGAGGCAAAAATGTGTCTCCCCATCGAGGCACGAGAAGTCCTTCTCCCAGGAGACTCCAAAGAATGTCTCCTTCCCATAGGACTCACAGTCCTGGTCCACACAGAGTGCACAGATATTCCAGGAGTCCGAATAGGAAATACACTTCTCAATCTCCTCCATATAAAGGAGCTCCAAGCCCCTCCAGGAGAGGTTTGCCATTAATGAGAACTCATAGCAGGTCGCCAAGTCCTGGAGTAAAGGGGGATTGGAGGCTTACTGGAAGAAGGTCAAGAAGCCCAGGTTCATATAGAGTACCTCACAGTCCATATCACAGGAATGCAGGAAGTTCATCACCTCATGATAGGATGAGTAACTTAGCCTCACCTGTAAGGAATAGACCACCTCCAGGGGGACCTGATGCTGGACCGGCAAGAGGCCCCTACCATAGACAGAATTACCCGGATAGATTCCCTGGACAGGGATTGCCTTTATCAGAAAGGTCAGGAGAAATCTCACCACAGTACAGTAGTTATCCCATGGAAAGACCAGTACAACCTCCATTAAATGGTCAGCAGCACTTCATGAACTATCGTGAGCTTGGTCCTCCTCCTCAAGCAGGTCCCTCTTGGCCACATTCTGATAGGCGAGACCAACTTCCACCTCAGAGACTACTGCCAGAAAGTGGTTGGAATGACCAATACCAACAGCGAGATCATCTTCCATTTGCATCACACCCTGACCATGAGTTTCCTGCAAGCCGGGGACATCTTGAGATGATACACGGTCGACCAGCAGCTGGAATGATGGGGCCACATGGGCGAGGGCATGGATCACCTCCGCCACACCACTTAAGACCAGTCTCCCCTCAGTCTCATCTTGGCCGACCACCACATTTACCTGATCATCACGGAAGGTATGGCCATGACTTACCCCCAATGGATCTGAATGAACGCAGGAGGCAAATGTCACCAGGTCGGCAAGGTCACAGGCCAAGATCACGTTCCAAATCTCCTTTCTCAGGCAGACCTTATCCTTATCCCCCAGGTGAGAGAAGTGGGCCTTTATCACCAAGAGGACGAATGCCTCCCATGGCTCAAAACAGACGAGGCCCAAGAACTCCACCATTGCCATCTTCTAGAAAAATGTCTCCACGGCCAGGACCTCGAGAGGTAGTGAAATCTCCTAGAGGTGCACAAACTGGTTGGTCACAGGACAATAAAGGGCCAGCTCAGGGTAGAAGAACCAGTCCATCTCAGTCCTATCCACATGAACGGGGCCCTTATCATCGTGGTGGCACAGGCCCATCATCTGGGAGAAGAAATACCACAGGAAGCAGTCCTCCACCAGGTGCAAGAGATCAACCTAGAGGTCAGGATGATGAACACAAACCACAGTATCATGGAAGAAATCATTCACCATCTTATCAGAATGATAAGCAGTCTGAAAATGTTAGAGAGAGGATTGGTGCAGAGTCAGATGACAAAAAGCGTAGATTAGACTCTCCAAGAAGATCAGAGAACAGACAGAAATCTCCTTACAGAAACCGATCTCCAGGGCGATCACATCCTTTAAGGAGTAGCAGTCAGTCTGGACGTGGGAAAGGACGTGGAGCCAAAGGAGGTAGACATGCCAGTCCAGTTTCAGACCGTAACCGCAGGCAAGTTGGACGCAAGCGTGATAATCTACCAAGTAAACAACGTTCAAGAAGCCCCTCAGGACGTCAGAAGGCACCAGGTTCATCCTGGGACAAGAGAGAAGCCAAGAGCTCTGAAAGTTTTGGCAAAGAGGGGGTTGCATCAGCTCGAAATCAGTCACCAGAGAGACATGGTCGAAATGGAAGTCCTTGGTTGGAGCCAGTGACACCTGAGAAGCAAAGTCATGGAACACGAGAGCATTCCTTGACCCCTGGAGAAAATGCCAGTGAAGACCAGGAAAGGAAAGACCAATCTGCAAAAGCAAAGGCTGCAGAAGAAGACAAAGAAAAGCATCCAGTAGACCAGAAGAACCATCAGACTGAGCCATCTAACAAGAAACATGAATCTTTGACAAGGGTTGAAGGTAAACCATCAGTTGAACAAGAAAAATTAGAAGCTCGCCGAAAGAAATTTGAACAGAGTAAACCTGTTGTCCCTCAGGAGCCACGCAAGATCTTACTAAAATCCTCAGAGTCAGTGAAAACTACTGCCTTGGAAAATGCTGATAAGGAGAAAAAAGATGAAAAGCAGAAAGACGAACATGACGACAAGAAGAAGAAAAAGAAAAAGAAGAAGACAAAGGAAGAGGATGACGATGATGACGATGATGATGATGATGATGATGCATCAGTGAAAAATAAATCGAGCAAAAAGAAAAAAAAGGAAAAGAAGAAAAAGAAGAAGAGTAAGAAAAAGAAGAAGAAGCATAAACATTCAGATAATGATACTGAGGAAGAGGAGGAGAAAGATACAAGTAAAACCAGGAATGTAAAAGAAGGTAAGAGTAATTGTTATTGATAAGTGTTCTTTTGATTTGATGTATTCTCCTTTTCTACTTACATCCATACATATGCCCTAGGAAATACTTGATTCACACACATACACATAAAAAAGAATATAAAATTACATGTTTTACTCTCTTATTCAGGGAAAAAGGAAGACATTGACTCTTCAGACCTACGGCACATGCTGAAGAGGAAAATAGAGAGTACTGAGAGTGGGAGAGGCAACAGCAGCAGTGGCAAACAGGACATGGATGAAAAAGATGAGAAACGTGCAAGGAGAGACAAGCATGAAGACAGACCGAGGGTTTTGGTGAGGACCAAGAGCAGGCAGTCAGAGAGTACCAGGAAGAAGCATGGTAAGGAAGAACATTCTCTCAAGTTGAATGTACCTTTAATTCTCTTTTCTGAAGCTAGATTTACAATTTTTTATTTATTTATTTATTTATTTGTTTTTTTATATTTGTTCAGTAGTGTTGATACTGTTATTAGCTTATTTATTTGTATATTTTTTCTTTATCAAGCTTGCTTTTTATCAGTAAAATGTGCAATGTAAAGGTATATGTGAAATCAGGGGAATATTAGATATGAATTGTTAGGTACTTTGGTAAATAAATAGATAGTCAACCCTATCATGACGAGGCCAGAATTTTCTGTGATGTAATCATTGCACAACAGTTTAGTCTTTCTGCCAGGATTTGTCCTGGGTACAGCCAGCCTAGCTGCTGCTGGGTAATCACTGTCTACTGTTATTATTAGTTTATTTGTTTGTGCATAAATGGCTCCACAAGTGCAGGTGAGATAGGTAGGACTTAGTAAGGAAAAGGGTAAGCATGTGAAAAGTAGAACTGATAATGACTCCTTGTTGACTCAACATTTGCAGATTCATGTATGTGTAAAGACAGTTAATAAAAATGAAGAACTAGTAGACATGGAGTGTATTCTTACTATCGTGGCATCAATGGGTTTAGATGAAAAAGATGTTGGAATGCCTTTCATATATTCATCCTCCTGTATATCTTGTTGACTTTCATGACAGTGATAGCAAGAATTCATGCCATGCCAATTATAAGTCCTACCTATCACATGTTGACCCGTTTGCTTTATTGTTATTAGTATTTTAACCTTATCATGACTAGGCCAGAATTTTCTGTGATGTAATTACTATGCAACAATTTTTTCTTTCTGGTAGGATTTGTGCTGTGTACAGCAAGCCCACCTGCTTGCATACCAGAGCGAATCATGACATCTATACATGGTTACTTCATGTAGGCTGTAGCTGTACCCATCACTGAGGAGTTGATAACATTATGATATTAATACTATTGATAATAATACCATTAGAAAGAAAAACTTTTCCTGCAAAGTCAAGGAATGGGGAAATCAGGTGAGATCACTTCCACCTACTAATTGACTCCTTAGTAGCTGAGCACATGTGGAGCTATCTATCAGATTTCACAAAAAAAATACAGTGGACAGTACATAAACCCAAGGTGATTAGGTTAACCCACTAACGATGGGTGACCCACATATGAGACACCCAAAAAAATAAACATTGCATTACAGTGTGAAGCTGTATTGGGGCTCGCAGCTCCGCCCGCTGATTTTGTAGCCGCCCGGTATCTTTTATTTTCGGCTGCAAAATATACCAGCGTTAATGGGTTAACTTCTGAGAAACAATAAAGTGTGTAATTCTTGCAGATGGAAAGCCTCTTCTTGTGACAGTAGCATCTGGTGAAAATCGCCATGTCATGTCTGGCGATGTTGTAAACAAACGTGAGTATTTGCTGACAAATCATTGCTTTTGAACTTGGTATTTTTCAGTATTATTCAGCATAGTTATATATATGTTTTTTGGACTCAGGAAACATTAAATACTGCATTTGCTTCCAGAGTTAAGGATTTGAATTTAGTAAACTACAGAAAAGAAAGCATCCTTGTCAGAAAGGCAAACATTTTGTATGCCAGTTTTGAGACTAAGGATCTGTTGCTTGCCTCATCAGTACCTATTCCCTTTTGCCATACCACCTGCAGGAGATGAAGGGAAAGGCTCTCAGCGCTTGTCAGTCCACCTCCGTCTAGGCCCAGCAAAGACATCTTGGGAAGAGGGCAAGTCAGGCAGCGTCCAGGGCAGTGGGAGCAGTGGCGGAGGTGGTGGAGCTAGTGGTGGAGGTGGAGGTGGCGGTGGTGGAGGAGGCAGCGGCGGAGGGAGACACAAAAGACGCGACAAATCCAAAGGACGGCAGAGTGGAGGAGGAGGTGCAAGCAACAGAGTGAAGCTGAGGCGTTGATGTGCTCTTTCAGCCTGGATGCAGGTAACACAAACATCTCATTGCTGCTGCTGCTGCACTCACCCGTCTTGAAGTGTGGAGAGCTCAGTGAATTTGTCTGTGATACCAGGTTTTACTGTGAGGGTCTCATTATTTTTTTTATTATTATTATTTTCATTTTGAGAAAAATATGTTATTGGTATTATTGTTATTTGATATCATTATCAATTTAATGATATATTTTCTTCTTTTCATATTTTGTTCATCTTTTTCATAATTATTTTTAATTTTTGTATCAGAATTTTTAGATAGGCCCTTTAGCAAGGAAATTAAGATTAAATTTAGACCTGTTTGAAGACAGTCAGACCTATAGGAGTAAGTGGTACTTCCACAAAGTAGTCAAGTTAAGAAATTGGGTGTAAACACCCAGGACCTTCATGGTTCTATTCCAAACTGTGATATTTTATTAACATACATACCTTAGAGGGTATTGATATGATTCCAAAGCTAGTAGCAACAAATACAGAGTTTTATATGTAATGAGATTAGGTATAGTATACCCAGAAATAGGAATAGTCACTATATTGCATTTATGTATATGATATTTAATTTAGTGTTCTATTTTTATTATATGCAAGTTTGTAGTATATTCATTGTCTAATGTTTTATAAAAAGAATATTTTATTACAGACATCTTTTTTAATACTTTGATTTGCAGAAATATCAGATACCTTCCAGAATAAAGTTCTGGTTATATACCAAATATGGCTTCTGTTTGGTACATTATTCTTAGTTCAAGTATCAGTGAGTGAAACTCGGTCCACAAGCAAATGATAATTGAAGCTCAAAGTGCACCTGATACTTATCATAGTACCTGAAAACATGGATGAATGAAGTGAAATATTATTGCTCATCCTCTACACTTTTGTTTTATGGTAACTGGAAAAAAAAATTCAGTGGTTTGGAAAGATTTAGTGCTTCCTGAGAGGAAATTTTAGAACCTGTCTTCAGTGCAAGTGAATGTTTTTTTTTTTTTTTTTTTTTTTTTTTTTTCCCATCCAGGAAAGGTGGCGATATCATCATATTCATCAATAATAAATGCAGAGAAAATGCAGTTTCTATATGTTATTTGTAAAGATACAAGTTATCTTTGTGACATTTCAAAAGTTTTGAAATATGTTTATTTCATGCAGGACTGATAACCCTGTTGGCTAAGATGTATAAATTTAGATAAAGGAGGATGCAAAAAGTTGTGTTTGCTGATATATCTTATAATGAAAGAAAGTATTTTACTCTGCATCTTTTGAAGCATTTCCTACTACAATTATTCTTTTGTAGTAACTTGTACATTTATGTATTGGTGCTGTTCCCAAAGAATGCTTTTACCTCTTTTGTAACAGGTCATTTTGACAGAGATATTAATCTTCCACATATA
>NC_091588.1:17768835-17771335 GCF_042767895.1 Penaeus vannamei
CATTAATATTATTGTCATTAATATTATTGTCATTATTATTATTATTATTATTATTATTATTATTATTATTATTATTATTATTATTATTATTATTATTATTGTCATTATTATTATTGTCATTATTATTGTTGTCATTATTATTATTATTATTATTATTATTATTATTATTATTATTATTATTATTATTATTATTATTATTATTATTATTATTATTATTGTTATTATTATTATTGTTATTATTATTGTTATTATTATATTTATATTATTATATTTATATTATTATTATATTTATATTATTATTATATTTATATTATTATTATATTTATATTATTATATTATTATATTATTATATTATTATATTATTATATTATTATATTATTATATTATATTATATTATATTATATATTATATTATATTATATTATATTATATTATATTATATATTATATATGATATATGATATATGATATATGATATATGATATATGATATATTTATATATTTATATATTTATATATTTATATATTTATATATTTATATATTTATATATTTATATATTTATATATTTATATATTTATATATTTATATATTTATATATTTATATATTTATATATTTATATATTTATATATATATTTATATATTTATATATTTATATATTTATATATTTATATATTTATATATTTATATATTTATATATTTATATATTTATATATTTATATATTTATATATTTATATATTTATATATTTATATATTTATATATTTATATATTTATATATTTATATATTTATATATTTATATATTATATTATATATTATATTATATATTATATATTATATTATATATTATATTATATATTATATTATATTATATTATATTATATTATATTATATTATATTATATTATTATATATCATATCATATATCATATCATATATCATATCATATATCATATCATATATCATATCATATATCATATCATATCATATCATATATCATATCATATCATATCATATATCATATCATATCATATATCATATCATATCATATATCATATCATATCATATATCATATCATATCATATATCATATCATATATCATATCATATATCATATCATATATCATATCATATATATCATATATATATCCTATCATATATATCCTATCATATATATCCTATCATATATATCCTATCATATATATCCTATCATATATATCCTATCATATATATCCTATCATATATATCCTATCATATATATCATATCATATATATCATATCATATATATCATATCATATATATCATATCATATATATATCATATCATATATATCATATCATATATATCATATCATATATATCATATCATATATATCATATCATATATATCATATCATATATATCATATCATATATATCATATCATATATATATCATATCATATATATATCATATCATATATATCATATCATATATATCATATCATATATATCCTATCATATATATCCTATCATATATATCATATCATATATATATCATATCATATATATCATATCATATATATCATATCATATATATCATATCATATATATCATATCATATATATCATATCATATAAATCATATCATATATATCATATCATATATCATATCATATCATATATCATATCATATATCATATCATATATCATATCATATTATATTATATTATATTATATTATATTATTATCATTATTATTTTTGTTGTTGTTATTGTTATTATTATTATTATTATTATTATTATTATTATTATTATTATTATTACATTTATATTATTATATTATTATATTATATTTATATTTATATTATATTTATATTTATATTATATTTTTATATTATATTATATTATATTATTATCATTATTATTTTTGTTGTTATTATTATATCATGATGATGATGATGATGATGATGATGATGATGATGATAATGATATGATAATGATGATGATATTATTTCATTGTAATTATGATGAATATGGCTATTGTATTATTGTAATTATAATTGATTTGTTTGCATTATTTTCACTAATGACATTATTGTAACAACCAATGATGATTTTGATATAATGCATAGAGCCAAATGAAATTGTCTTTTAGTGATGTATTATTTATTGTTGTTTTTGTTGGTATTCTTGTCATTGCAGTTGTTATTAATCCTTATGGCTGTTGTCCTTGTTTTTGTAGTACTTGTTAGTACTTTGTGAGCTTTGTACTTTTTTGTATCATCAGATGTCAAGGATAGAATGTTTTGTTCTTGAATTATTGTCATCCTAGTCTTCTAGGATTCTAGCTCTTAGCCTGTTACGGACTTTGCATTTCTGGTGAAGGAAAACAAATGAAGAGTTTTTTAGTAGAATCAAATCTATGTGTATGCACAATTGTTGTTTGTCTCTGTGAAGACAATTAATAACAATTTTTACAGTAAGACATTCATTGAAAGGATGTTGGGGAGAATGTTTTAAGATCTGTA
>NC_091588.1:17776335-17801335 GCF_042767895.1 Penaeus vannamei
TTTTTATTATAACATGGAATATTCACATTAGAATATATACAAAACTGTTATTTACACAAGTATCATGGCATTCTGTATCCTATTGCACACGTAAGGGACAACACTATCTCATTGGGGCAAGTTTGTTAAAAACACTATTTATGGCTTCCAGGTGATGGAAAGAGTATTTTTAGTTAGATACAAAAGCCACTTTGTCTTCGTCCCTTACACATACAGTTGTGACACCAACAGGTTTCCCATTTGAACTAGGTTGTCAGCAGGATTTTAAAAAATTGAATCCTCACTTTTACTGGATTTATCTTTCATATAACCAACTGAAACTGAAAGTACCTATACATGTATGAATATAAACATTTTTTTAGGAAAAATATAATTTGTTCAATACCAAGATACAGAGCAGAGTAATTTTTCATGAAATCTAATCTTATCCTTGCAACTACTACATCCTTGAGATTAAAAGAAAGAAATCTGGCCCAATATATTGTGATCATGCTAAAATGACAATGGCAAGGCACTGGTTTAGCCAGAAAATAGAACAAAGACTTACAAAAGTAAAAGATCGATATTCATACATTTCGTTTTCAGCCTATACATTCTGCTAAAACAACCTAGTACCTTTGAGCAGGGTTCTCTGTCGAATACCAGACACAAGCCTATGAACAAAAAGAATTGCCAACTCATAAAACTTGCTTTCAATTTGGTTTCTCATATCTATCCTCCCCACCACAATCAAGCAACCGTCGTAACTCGCCAAATGCTAACCCAACATTAATGGGCCTGGACTTTGAATTCCATGCAAAGAAATAAATACTGGTACCTAAAACAAACTTATATGTACACAATCACATTATCAGGGGAGCGCAACTATTCTATTCCATCGAATACTTTCTTGTTCAACATCGGTACTCTATTTTCTACACATTTAAGACTAGCATTGGGAATGCAAATAAAAAGTAAATCTAACAATACATTATTAAGGAGTGCACATATGATAGAAAAAAAATATATCTGCTAATTTACACAGAAACGAATTCATCCCAACACTACTATTGCGTGATCCCCTGAAAAGATCAATGCCAACACTTCCTTTAATCAGTCAGAAGTCGTGAACAATACGGCCTGGACTGCCTGCCACAACTTAGTCATCTTGTACGCTGGAAACGGAAGATGTGGGGAAGATTTGACACATGGCGTTATCTATTAACAGCATTGCGAATGATCAGTAACTCTCAACTTGAAACTGCACAGACGGTGTCTTATACGCACGTAGTATTAATTGTTTTACTGTGGCAGTTTGATAACTCATATTTTTCCTGCTCTGTCTAGAAAAATATGGCTTACTAAATGACGTACCCTGTTGATGTAACTGATCATATCGCCCGACAGATTTTTATGCAATATGCTTTGCACACACATTCATACTGTAGAATCATACACACCAATTAAGGAAAGGGCTTCATACCCTTTACCCTTCACTCTATACAGTAGACTCTGTTGCGGCAATGTTACTTTGCTGCGTTATACAGCTGGAGTATCTTTAGCTTGTATTCACAATGCAATACTAAGATGAAAATAAAGCAGAGTATAAATACCTCACGTAAGTTGTAGAGCTATCAGGATTATAGTAAAATAATCTGTCACTTTTACATACAAATAAGAGCTAACTACCAATAAATTGCATTGCTTCAAGAAACTGCTAAAGTATAACACTGCTAAACAAGATTTGTGCTATGTTCACCAACTAGGTCTACCATATATCTGAAATAACTGCTGTTACATAACTGTGAAAAAGATACTTTAAAAGCAAATGCTAAGTTGAAACTACAGCATTAATTCTATAGTAGTGAAGATTTTAAAAGTCTGTTGTAATATCAAGGAAATTCCGCCACAAACTCTCTGGAATTCTTACAACACCATAAAGCTTGTTTCTGCATACCAATGACAGGCTAGTTTAATTGCAGACAATTTCCTGTAAATATTACATAGTATACAGCAGTTTCTTTCATGTTGAAGTATGTATTTATACACACACAGAAGACGACACTTACTCCCTATTGTTTAATATTGTACTTTACTTGCCACTGATAGAAAATATTTAAAAATTACATACATGAAAGAGGTAAAGATATTTTTTTTGTCTTGCCATTGATCCAAATACAGGATAATGCTATAGGATCCCTAAAAGAATATCTTTCAAGAAGTATGCATCTTCAAGCCTGCAAATCTACAAAGCTATTCTTTACACCTTGTCTCTTGGGCCGCCCGGAGCATGCCTTGCAACATACTTAGAGAACCCTTGATGATATGGAACACTCTTCACTAACGCTTATTTACTGAAGCCTACAAGCCTTGAAGATGCAAGTTATCACAGATTTTCAACCGTGCCCGTGACTACGAACGAGCACACTCCGAGACATTTGTCCTGCTAGGTTGCTTAGCTGGAATCCATGAAAAATACCTAAAGCTTCACTTTCTTTCCTAAGACTAGGGAACAAGGGGCCTTGCTGCTCGGCCCACTTTTCAGTTAGAATATGCACAAATATCCCTACCGATCAGAAGATGTACGTTTGTTTCTATATGGAAAGCATTTTATAAAACGTTCTATTTGGACAAAATCTCAAAATATAAAGGACAGCCTTTCCATATCATAACAGAATAATTATACAGGATACGAACGTCCAAAAGGCATGGAAAGCACCACCACCATTATCGTATTTTGGATGCACCAAGCCACTTTACCCTCACGGTTTGTTTTATATAATTTTGTTACATACAAACATATCTGTGATACCTTTAATTTTGTTGTAGGTGTTATAAAACTACGAATTGCACTGCAAACTCTTCTGGTTCCGCAAGTCAAGCAGACATGTTACATAAATGGCAGTTTGTTGCAAGATTCAGTTCCTCGTGGAAACAGGATCAACTCTGAGGCAAAATAAAAATAACTGACTGAATACTTGGAGCAATCTGATAGATCTCAAATGAGGGCATAATACATGTAATGCATGTCGAGGGCTTTGACGATAAGGATAAGGATAAAAAAATAGAATTGAAAAGCCCACTGCTATTTTCACAGGCGACCCCGTGGTTCACGTCGAGGCAGCCGAAGAGGTAAACGTTGAGGTGCTCTCCGCTCTACAGGCCGAAGAGACTAGGCGCGTGGCTCGCCGCGGCGGAGCTCGCTTTCGGAGACTGCGAGCGGTGGCTCGGTGATTGCAAGAACATGGTGGGGACGGTGTGGTCGGTGGGGTCTCTGAGCGGGTGGTCGCGCGGGGGCCGGGTCAGCCACGGGTGCGACAGCACGTCTTGCACCGCCAGGCGTCGGGCAGGATCGCGCCGCAGTAGGGCCGTGATGAGGTGGCGCGCTCGGGAGCTCACCCACTCCGGCACCTTGAACTCGCCGCACCTGATTTTGGCGAACAGCGACGACGTGTCCGAGTCATGGAATGGATACCTGGGGAGAGAGAGCGCCGGCGTTAGACTTTGGGGCATTAAGCTTCCTTCTCTGGTATTCTTGGCATCATCCCTTCAGAATATCAACAAGATCTTCCACACGCCCACTCGTAAGGATCCACAAATATTCACTACAAACCCCACCCACTCTTCTACAAGCCCTTATCCTAGCCCTGTCCTTCGGGAGTCCTCACCTGCCGACGAGCATGGTGTAGAGCATGACGCCGAGGCCCCACATGTCGGCGGCGCGACCCGAGTACGAGGACGACGTGAGGATCTCCGGCGCGACGTAGGCGGGGCAGCCGTGCTTGTCCTGCAGCCAGTCCTCGTCGCCCACCAGGACGCTGTCCTCTAGACTCTCTAGACACACTTGCTGTCTGTTGGGAAAAGAAACACTGTTAGATTTCCATACAATAACACTCCGACAGAGATATTACTTGCTAAACTTAGTTATTTCAACTTGACTGCTAAACGAATATTGGGGAGTTGTCCTTTGCAGGCAAGTGAACAGACTGCAGTTGCGTGTTGGCGCAATATGATTTTTACCTTTCCTTTTTTATTTTAAACTCTAAGTACTAATAGGAATTATCTAATCTATATAAACATCCACGTATATTCCTTGCATAAAAAGTAAAACTACGTCACCACCCACAAAAAGTGACAGCGTTGCCCCTTTACGGCCGCAAAAATGAGCAGGAGACAAAACACTCCCTTCACACAAAATAAGTTCGGTGTCAAGGCTGCGCTGAGAGCGGCCGCCAGAGATCACTCAGGTGCCTCGGCTCACGGCACCCGACACAGGACGCCGCGGGGCGCTCCTCCAAGCCACACGCGCCACCTCGCGCCTTGAGGTGACTCGAAGGGGGAAAATACCCACAGTATATACAAACACACACATACATACACACGCGCATACAGTCACACACAACGTCACTCGGTCCGTGGAATGAGAGAAGTATTTTCTCTTTTACGTCATCCTGCAATATTTGTATGTGGGATAGCACTGTGTTGAATGCATTCCACATCCGTTCAAGGCGATAGGAGATACGAAGGAAGGGGAGGAAATGGGCTAGAAAGTCGGAAAGAACATGGTGAACAAAAGAAATAATGATAGACAGAAAAAGAAAAGGAAAGACATTATAAGAAAAAATGAATGAAAACAAGAGCAACAAAAACCGAACAAAGAAAGACAGAAAGAAAGAAAAGAAAAAAAAAAAAACAACAACAATAAGAAAACGGCAAATGTTCCCTTCCCTCTCCCCCCCCCAAAAAAAAAAAAAAAAAAAAAAACCCTCGTACCCCCACGCCTGAATCCGGCACCAGGGGCCGGGCCCACCGAGGAGCCGCCCAGCCCGCTCGCCGCCTTTCCTTTCACGTGGTACAATACGAGGGGCTGCGAGGCATTTCCTTTTATGAAACGAATCCCCGCGTGTTTGTCAACATCTCTGCCTTTGCCCAACAACTTAATCACCAAGGGGGGAGGGGGAGGAGGGAGGGATGGAGAGGGAGAGAAACAGAGAGAGAAATAGAGAGAGGGAGAGGGAGAGGTAGAGGGAGAGGGGGAGAGGAAGAGGGAGAGGGGGAGAGAGGAGAGGGAGAGGGAGAGGGGAGAGAGAGAGAGGAGAGAGAGAGGGGGAGAGAGAGAGAGAGAGAGAGAGAGAGAGAGAGAGAGAGAGAGAGAGAGAGAGAGAGAGAGAGAGAGAGAGAGAGAGAGAGAGAGAGAGAGAGAGAGAGAGAGTGTGAGAGTGAGAGAGTGAGAGTGAGAGAGAGAGTGAGAGAGAGAGTGTGAGAGAGAGAGAGAGAGAGAGAGAGAGAGAGAGAGAGAGAGAGAGAGAGAGAGAGAGAGAGAGAGAGAGAGAGAGAGAGAGAAAGAGAGATACAAAAAAAATGAGACAAAAAGACAGAGAGACAGAAAGAGAGGGAGAGACTGCCAGTCCAACCCTTCCACCACGAGAGCGAATCCCCCTCAAAATCGCCACGCTGTCCAGCCCTAATCGAATCCCCCCCCCACCCCCCCGCCATGCATGCACCCCACACACGCACACACACACACACGTCCTCCGCCCCCCCGCCCCCCGCCGCGCGCTGGGCTGCAACGTGCAACAGCGCCTGCGCCGAAGCAACTCGAGGACTGTGATGCATTTCCTTCCAATTTCTCAAGCTGTTGATCAACCCGAGAACAAAGACGAAACGAGGTGTGGCGGCCGGCGTTCTGGGCGGCAGCTGGGCTGTGTGTTTGGTTCATTCATTCAAATTCTTTTCTTACTATTATCATGATCATTATTGCTATGATCATTATTATCATCGTTATCGTTATCGTTATCGTCATCATCATCATCTTTATCATGATCATTATCACTATCGCTCTCCTAACCACTATTGTGAAGACTATTACGAGTCCCACACTCATTCCACTCCCCGATCAGAGAGCGCAGCGACATAATCTCTCGAACGTAATCGACATCTACACCGAGGACCCCCCCCCCCCCCACCCGCTTGGAAAAGGAGCGACATTCTTCCTCCCGAAAACTTTTCCTTTTCCCTCCTTCAGAACTCGAGTATTTCCTCGGGCGCCGTGATGCGGGCTCGGGGAGGGAGGAACGCACACGTCCAAATAAGGCACGGCGGAGGAAAAAGAAGTAGAAGAGGAGGGAAAGGAAGAAGAGAAGAAAATGAACAACATCCGAATCACGCAATACGTCAACATCCGCGTCGGGGGAAGGAGGGGGCAGTGGCGCGGGGGAGGAGGGGGGCAGAGCTCCGTGTCGCAACGTGACGTCACCTTGGCAGGGTGGCCGTGACATCCATCTACTGCGTAATGGCAACGGTTATGTGTTGCAAATTTCCCCGGTGCCCCCCCCCTCCCCTCCCCGGCGTCCGTCCGGGCCGCAGCGCCGATCCCCTCCGGCGATTTCTAGGTTACGGCGCGAGTTTCTCATCCGCGCAGCCCGGGAGGCCTGGCGGCCCCGCACCGCAGCCACGCAATGAGCTGGGCTTTCCATGGCTTCGCCATTTATTGCCTCCGTCGTCATGGCATTCATCATTCGTCAGTTTTATCACTGGCATATCAATCATGACCTTCATTAATATGGTTGCTTTCGTCATTATACCCGGTTTGTTTGACTTCCGTCTCCGACGCCAAAATCTCTCGGATTTCCCCGCGTCGCGAGAAGGATAATAAAAGGATAAACCCCAAAGCCGCCCACTCGGAGTCCGGCCGAGGGCGGGCCTCGCTGACGGACGCGTGGAGTCCACCCAATCATACGAGTGACAGCCAGCGTGACCGACAGCCAGATCGTGTACCTAACCAATGACAAAATAACGCACCTCGTGACAAACCGCAAGACACCGATTCCCCCATCAACCGCACGCCCACCCTCCCTGGTGGGCTGGCTCCCCCTCCCCCCTCTTCCCCCTACCCCACCCCGCCCGCAAGTTCCAGTGTGCAGGCTCACCCCTCCCCACCCCCGCCCCATCCAGCAAGAGCTACGAGGTCTCACAAGCGAATCGTCGTCGTCGGCGTCGCCAGCGAGAAAGCCACGAGACGCCTCACGCGGAGCGACCTCGCCGGTGTCACGGCGCCAACTCTCGTATATCTAAACTACGTCAGCCGCTGCAACAGCTGTTCCAGAAAGGCTGATTCTGCTGACAATGCCACGCTGTACTGAGAGAGGGTGGGGAGTGGGAGGGGGGAGGAAGCGAAAGCGAGAGGGAGGGGAAGGGAGGGAGAGAATAGTGGGGAGGAGAAGGGAAACAAAAGAGGGGGGGCAGGAGGCAGTGAAAGCGAGGCAAGGGGAAAGGCTAGCGGAAGAAAGGGTGGAGGCGACGACAGGCATAAGCTTCCCCTGGTTCCCCCTGGTTCCCCCTGGGTCCCCCTGGGTCCCCCTGGGTCTCCGCTGACGTGTCCCCTTGTGAAACGGCGCTTCGCCTCGGGAAGAGCCTCTCCCGTGGCGTAACTGAAGGTATTATGATTTTGTGTGACGGTGTCTAAGGCGTTGCATTTTTTTTTTACCAGAGGCTATATAATTTTTTGTAATAACTTTGGAATGAGTGAGATATATAAAGAGAGAAAATAAAAAAAGAAGAGAATAAGAGAAGAGAGCGAGCAGAAGCAGAGACCATATGACAAGAGCAGAAAACAGAGCGAACGGCAACAGAGAAGAAGCACAAAGGCCGAAGCAGGAAAAAACACACAAACGCACAAACACGCACGCGCCAAATCTACCAGCAATCATTCTCCAGACACATACCCCCCCTCCCCCGCCCTCCTCACCCTCATGGCCCCGCCGCCGTCTTTCCAGACCCCCCCCCCCTCTCGCCCTTCCCTTGGGGGCCACAACAGGTCACACAATATCGACGTTCCCCTGACACGCCTCTTTGCACCTGTAGGCCCTCCTTCCCTCTCTCCCCCGTGCCCTTCCCCCTCCTTACCCTCTCTCACTCCCCTCGCCCTTCTCTTTTCCCCTCTTTCCTCATGTTTTCCTTTGTTCTTCCTTCTCCCTTGTACCTTTTACTTTCTCCCTTCTTCCTTCTACCCTTTCCTCCTCCTCCTCCTGCTACCAGCTACGTTTCCCTTCCCTCTTCTCCTCTCTCCCCCTCCCTCTAGGAGCTCTCCCCACGTGACCTACATAGTGCCATTTGAAAAAGTCGCGACCATCAAGTGTCCCAACCCACATACGACCAGTAACGACCCTCGTGCATCCACGCACGAGGCGTTCAGTTTCCTTCGGGCGGGGCTTTCATTTGCGTTCAGTGACGAGCAATGGGCAGACTGGCATCCTATTGTTCAGTCTACCTACTCCCTTTATCTATCCATCCATCTGCTTCCTCCGACTCTCCATCTACTCGCTCTATCTGTACAGCTATCTCCCGGCCCGTTGATCTACCGTTCGCATCCACCCCAAGCACGTCAAGTCCAACAAACCTTGCCAAGCCGCTCACACAATCCACGCACCGCAAGCGACACTCCAAACACACGCGCTCTCTCCCCTGCTTGCTCCCCGCGCCACGTCCTTATTTATCGCACTTATCGCCCTCCTAGTGTTTATCTTATCCCCCCCCCCGGGCCCGCTCGAAGGAGGGGTAGGGACGTCTCGATCAGCGCGCGCGAGGATTTCCGAGGAGTTACGACACAGCGGATGTAGGTGTCGTTGGTGTGAGCGGGTGAGTAACAGGTCTCTACGTACATGTGTAAGGGGGATGTGGACACGTGTGCGTATGATGTGTTAGAGGGCTGTGAATGGCATAGTTTCGACGACGAAGCACCCGGGTCGGTAATAAGGGTTGTTTTGGTTGACTGTAATTTCCATCATCGTCACTACTTTCGTGTCTAATGATCCTAATTCGTCAGTCGAGCATCCCGCGCCAGCTCGGCGACAGCATGCCATTGAAAGGACACGTCCCGAGGCGCGGCGAGCGAGCGAGTCTGGTGCACGCGTCCTTCCCCCAGACCTCCATGACAGGCATGCATGCTGGGAGGCGGTCATGTGCGGCTCCGAAGGCAACGGAGGCACTGGCGAGAGAAGTAGGGGCTGGTGACAATACTCCCCCCCCCCCTCCTATCCTCCCTCCTCCCTCTTCCCTGTGACGATATTCTCACTCGTCACTGCGAGCACGACCCCCCTCCCTCCGCCGCCCCGTCCCCTCCGTCCCCGACCCCCCCCCCCCGTAACATCCAGGTTAAGGTTACCGATGGGGTGTGACGGCCACGGGACACCGGGAGCCGTGGCGAACAGTGTCGAGGTGAGGGGCGGCGGCGACAGCCAGCCAGGCATGCACGCTCGCCCGGCGCGCTCCTTCGCGCTCTCGCCCGCTTGCTTGTGACATTTCGCTCACAATAGAGTATTTACGTGCGCGTGTGATGGTTGCGACACGCCCGCGCGGGCTTGCTCCACGCCGCCGCACGGCCTCTAAATGCGTCATTATGTGCGGGCTGAGAGGGGCGGGGTGGCGCTCCCGCAAGGAGACGCTGGTGGCGGATCCTTAGGCCTTTGCCACCGCGCCCTGCCCTGGGTACAGATGCCACGGCTCCGCGAGAAGGAATTCCGGCGGCGCGAGCCACGCAGCGCGAGCGGCGAGGTGGGAGCGGCGGCGGCGGCGGCGGCAGAGGAGCGGAGTGACTGAGAATCCTTATGTAGGTGAAGGTTGGCGGCTGACACCGAGGCCGCGCGTCCGCTCCACCATACCGCATCTATAACAACTTACCGCCGGAGACAAGGTTAATGCTCACCGCTCACTCGGCCGTCGCTGCGCGCGCGCTCCCGGCGCAGCGTTGCATCTCGGGGGTAATGCTACTGCAGGCGTTGCGTCGCCAGCCATCGCCAGCCGACGCACGGGCGGGGATCACAGGCGTCCTCCTCCTGCACCTTCCTCCTCCTCCTCCTCCTGTACTTCTTACCGTCTCCATCTCCAGCTCCTCCTGCACCCCCCCCCCGCCCCTGTGCGCCGTGTCACCTTCCTCGGACGCCTCCTTGCAGCTGAACTTTCCCTCGCGCGCGGCGGTGCGCGCGGGCTCTCGCGTTCCTCTGCTGCTCCTGGAGTTTAGTGGAGAATGTCTCATGGCGGTGAGCGGGGCGCAGGGGCAGCGGCCCAGGATTTCTCCATCTGATGGCGGTGGCGGATAATGGCTGCTGCTGTTGTCAGTGTTGCTGGCGACGACGATATGGTGTGATAAAGGAAGCCTCTCCCGGATTCCTGGCGGGGAAACCTCCACGCCTCCCTTGAACCAGCTGCCCCGAACAGCAACGCCCTTCTGTCACCCATCGCGCCCTCCCCTCCCCTGCCTTCCCTCCCTCCCTCCACCCTTTTCCTTTTCCACGAGTGTGTCGCAAGCTTCCCTTTTTGCATCACTCTCAAACACACCCTGGCTGACACTGCCGCGCACTCTCTCCAATTACATTTGCACGCTTCGGATAACTACGCTGATGAAATGCTGGCTCACCTGTCTCCACCTGTCCTATGCACCCTTCGGAGACCTCTCCCTCTCTCTTTCCCTTTCTCTCTGTCTCTCGCTCTCCCTTTCTGTCTGCCAGCCCCTGTCTCCCCCCCCCCCTCCCCCTCCCCCATAGCGAGAGGCCAGGGCAAGATGTCGCTCACATCTGCAAGTTGAAGAGAAAAAAAGAGTCGAGGCAATAAAGGTGGAGAATGCCCCCCCCCCCTTTCGCGAGGATTCCAGCCCCCTCCCTTCGCCGCTCCTCCCGACCTCGGCCTTCTCCCCTCTCCCTTCTCCCTTTCCCCTCTCCTTCCTCCCTCCCGTCCCGTGCGCCGGGTCGTCCCAGCGCTCGTCCGGGCGCGTGGGCCTCCCCGCCGCCGCCCAAACGGGTTTTCGCGATAGGATTCAATAAATTCAAGGGGAGGCCACGGCAGCCATAATTACAATTGCGACAACCGCGCCAAGTCTGCGTTTCATCACCGACCCCTGCCACCGTCACCAGCGCCGACTGCCAGCGAGACAAGAACGCCCTTACAGCCGCCCTGCACACGGGCCAGAGTCGCATGCGAGCGCCGACACACGCGTCCCGCCGCGAGTCGGCCGATTTCCGACCTTGTGCACCCCGGCTATAAAGGCGCTGTTACCTGTCCGATTCCTTCGTATTGCACCTCACATATGAAATCGTTTGAGAAATAGTATCGGCAGTGTAATATCAAGAAAAAAAAAGTCGACAAAGAAAGTTTTGTAAAGCTAAAGGAGGGTGGAAACAGATACAAACACACCTGCTTCATCCGCACTTTATTTAGACTTTCTATCATTTTCTCTCGACTGCTTAGTCACTCGACTGAAAAATGGAAAGGGGGGAGGGGTCAGAGAGTGGGTTTTCAGCGTGTACACCTGCTGGACGCTAGCAGAAGCAGGCGTGCATAGCAAAAGCTGCAGGGAGAATCACGACTTCCTGGAAAGGGAAAACGTAACAAGAAAAAAGAAAAAAAAAATCAACACACACACACACAGAGGAGAGGAATTTAGGCTCACGTAAAAAGAGTAAAACCGTCACCATACGAACCCAAGACCCGCGATAAACTGTAACTGGGGGGGGGGGCGCAGAAGCGAAGGCGTCGAAAGGAACAGGGTTCAGACGAGAAAGGAGAAGCAGGGGGAAGGGGGAGGGGAGAATCAACAGGGAGGGAGGTCAGCGGGTACGCATGCTCAAAGCAAAAGAGGGGGGAGGGGGAGAGAGAGAGAGAGAGAGAGAGAGAGAGAGAGAGAGAGAGAGAGAGAGAGAGAGAGAGAGAGAGAGAGAGAGAGAGAGAGAGAGAGAGAGAGAGAGAGAGAGAGAGAAAGAAAGAAAAAAGGGAGAGAACGAGAGAGATAAATCAGACTAAGGAGAGTGCGAGAACAATAAAAAAAAAAAAAAAAAGTGAGAAAGAGAAAGAGAGACAGACAAATCAGACTAGAAAGAGAGAGTGCGAGACCGAGAAAGAAAATAAAAGAGAGAGAGAGAGAGAGAGAGGGAGAGAGAGAGAGAGAGAGAGAGAGAGAGAGAGAGAGAGAGAGAGAGAGAGAGAGAGAGGAGAAAAAAAACGCCCAGAACTGGAACAAGAACAGTGAGACAGTGACTTGTCAACTGGAGAGAGAAGAGGTTAGGGAAGGAGTCTATTGTGTGAATTGACAAGCTGCACAGATGCGGCGAATCGTGTAAAAGGGGACATGAGAAAACAACAACATAAAAGAAAGAGATGACGAGAAAAGAAATGAAAAGAAAAATGCTGTGCGTGTGTATATGCGCTTGAATGTTTTTATTTTTATTTTTTTTTTTTTTTTGTGTATAAAAGTGGGTCGACAACAGAGACGCGTAAAGAGAGAGGAGAGGGGAGAGGGGAGAGGGGAGAGAGGAGAGAGGAGAGAGGAGAGAGGAGAGAGGAGAGGAGAGGAGAGGAGAGGAGAGGAGAGGAGAGGAGAGAGAGAGGAGAGGAGAGAGGAGAGAGGAGAGAGAGGAGAGAGGGAGAGAGAGAGAGAGAGAGAGAGAGAGAGAGAGAGAGAGAGAGAGAGAGAGAGAGAGAGAGAGAGAGAGAGAGAGAGAGAGAGAGAGAGAGAGAGAGAGAGAGAGAGAGAGAGAGAGGAATAGATAGATGGAGAGAGAGAGGAATAGATAGATAGATAGTGAGAGAGAAAAAGAAAGAGAAAGATAAAGATAAAGAGAGTGTGGGGGGGCAGAGCGAGAATGAGAGACGCATAAAAACACGAGATAAGAGAGAGAAAAAAGAGAGAGAGAGAGAGAGGGGGGGGGGGGGGCAGAGCAAGAATGAAAGACACATAAAGACAAGAGATAAGATAGAGAAAAAAACTCCCCCTCCCCCATGCCCCGAGTGCGTTCACACAGGTGCCCCGAGGCCGCCCCTGCAACGCAATCAGGAAGAGGCGACACGGCGAGTAGCGGGACCGAAGGAGGACGAAGGAGATCGGGAAGGACTCCGGCGGCTAGGAGTGGCTCACGCCCTCTCCTTCGGCGCAGCAGGAAGACTGGGAGGAGGAGGGACGCAGCAGGAAGACTGGGAGGAGGAGGGACGCAGCAGGAAGACTGGGAGGAGGAGGGACGCAGCAGGAAGACTGGGAGGAGGAGGGACGCAGCAGGAAGACTAGCAGGAGTGCAGCAGGAAGACTGGGAGGAGGAGGGACGCAGCAGGAAGACTAGCAGGAGTGCAGCAGGATGCGGTTTAGCCCAGGAGATCGGATCAAAGAGAAAATTGGGAGAGAAGAAGGGGGGGCAAGGAGGGAGGAAGCAGAGAAAATGAAAGTGAGAGAATGAGAGTAAGAGTAAGAATGAGAGAGACGGATTGACAGATTGATATAGAGAGAGTGAAAGAGATAAACAGACAAATAGATAGAGAGAAAGACAAAAGAGAAAAAAAACAGAAATCAAGACCGAAAAAGAAAGAATCTCAACAAAAAGAAAGAAAGAAAGAAAGCGCAAAAAAACAACCTTCAAAATTCAAAGAGAATGAGAGAGAGAGAGACAGACAGACAGACAGCAACAGCAAGACCCCAACAGAACCCAGTCGAGAGGCACAAAGCCAGGCGCAGGAGAACGCAGCATCCCTAAATGCTAATGAACTCTGCGCACTAATGAGATTCCTTTCGTTGCAACTCGAGCCTCTGCACGCTAAACCACCGCCAAAAAATGCAAGCAATTCAATATGGCTTTTACCTGCGCGTGTCTGTCTGTCTGTCTCTTTCTCTCGCCCGCATGGGATCTTACCTGGAAAGAGAAGAAAATAAAATGTTAATGTGGGTGCAAGGGCAAGATTATGGAGAAGAAAGATAAATGAAAGAAAGGAAGAAAGAAAAAAATATATACAAAGAGAGAGAGAGAGAGAGAGAGAGAGAGAGAGAGAGAGAGAGAGAGAGAGAGAGAGAGAGAGAGAGAGAGAGAGAGAGAGAGTGAGAGAGAAAGAAAGAAAGAAAGAAAGAAAGAAAGAAAGAAAGAAAGAAAGAAAGAAAGAAAGAAAGAAAGAGAGAGAAAGAAAGAAAGAGAAAGAAAGAAAGAGAAAGAAAGAGAGAGAAAGAAAACAAAAGAAAAAAGAAAGAAACAAAGAAAGAAAACTCTACCCCACCCAAAACCACACAAACAAGACGAACAAACGCACAAACAGACAGCCCCCAAAGGTACATCATCAGCAAATCGAAGCGCTAACAAGGCAGCGGATGTTGGCGACGTATTACGCAATCAAGGCGGCCCTAATTGCGAGCGAAGGTCGCCCGAGCGCTGCGGCGAGGGCACGGGAGGGGGGACCAGGGCGAGCCGAGGGGAACGGGGGGGGGGGGAGAGAGATAAGGGAGGAAAAGGGAGGACCAGGGCGAGCCGAGGGGAACGGGGGAGGAGGGATAAGGGAGGAAAAGGGAGGACCAGGGCGAGCCGAGGGAAACGGGGGAGGAGAGATAAGGGAGGAAAAGGGAGGTAAGGGTGAGAGCCGAGGAGAAACGGGGGAGGAGAGATAAGGGAGGAAAAGGGAGAACCACGGCGAGCCGAAGAGAAACGGGGAGAGGAGAGATAAGGGAGGAAAAGGGAGGACCAGCGCGAGCCGAGGGGAAACGGGGGAGGAGAGATGGGGGAGGAGAGATAAGGGAGGAAAAGGGAGGACCAGCGCGAGCCGAGGGAAACGGAGGAGGAGAGATAAGGGAGGAAAAAGGAGGTAAGGTTGAGAGCCGAGAAGAAACGGGGGGAGGAGAGATAATGGAGGGAAAGGGAGGTAAGGGTGAGAGCCGAGGAGAAACGGGGGGAGGAGAGATAAGGGAGGAAAAGGGAGGTAAGGGTGAGAGCCGAGGAGAAACGGGGAGAGGAGAGATAAGGGAGGAAAAAGGAGGTAAGGGTGAGAGCCGAGGAGAAATGGGGAGAGGAGAGATAAGGAAGGAAAAAGGAGGTAAGGGTAAGAGCCGAGGAGAAACGGGGAGAGGAGAGATAAGGAAGGAAAACGGAGGTAAGGGTGAGAGCCGAGGAGAAACGGGGAGAGGAGAGATAATGGAGGGCATGGGAGGTAAGGGTGAGAGCCGAGGAGAAACGGGGGGAGGAGAGATAATGGAGGGCATGGGAGGTAAGGGTGAGAGGAGAGAAAAGAAGGGGAAAGGAGAGAAAAGAGGAGAGGAGAGAGAGAAAGGAGAAATAGAACGAGAGAGGAGAAATGAAACCAAAGAGGGAGGGGGTGACAGAGAAGAGAAATGATACAAGAGAAGAAAGCAAAGAATTGAAAAGAGAGAGAAAAAACGGGAAAAGAAGAAGGGAAAAGAAAAGAGAAAATAGAAAAGCCAGACTTAAAATAGCAACAGCGCTTAAAAGGGCAAATGCACGTTACATTTCACGCAAGGCAGGGCGATACGGGGTGGGGTGGGGGTGGGGGTGGGGTAAGGCAGTGCTGCAGTTAAATGTGTTTCTACGGGATTCATTGAGAGGAAGAAAGGAAAGGGGGCAATAGAGGAAGAAGATAAGGAGAAGAAGAGGAAGACGAGGAAGAGGGCGACGTGGAGGAGGAAACAGGAAGATGAGAAGATGAAGTAGAAGAAGCAGAGAAAAGTGGGGACGTGGAAAGAGAAAGAGAAAGAAAGTGAGAGAAAGAACAAGAGAAAGAGAAAGAAAGTGAGAGAAAGAGCGAGAGCGAATCGCGACCGCGGAGCCTGCCCCGGCGCCGCCTTCCTCGCCTTCCCGCACCTTTGACCTTCCGGATCGCTCCCTGCGCCGCCGCCATCAATGATGCAACGGCCTGTCGCTCGGACGCCATCGCCGCCGCCCCCTTCATCTCCCTAGTCCTTCCTCCTCCTCTCCCTTCCTCATTCGCTCTTCCACTTTCTCCCTCCTTGCTACCCGCCCTCCGCCCCTCCCTCCCCTTTCCCTCCTTCGGGGGAAAGGGGCTTAACTCCCTGCAGTCCAGCCTGTCCCTCACTCCCCATGTCTCTGGAAACAAAAAATCACAAAAAACGGAAAAAAAAACTGCAGAAATACGGAAGAAACAACAAACAACTATCGAAGATCCATAAAGAAAAACAGATAGCCAGAGATAGCTAAAGCACTGGAGTAACACACCGATAATAACAATAATCAGTCAATCATAATAACCATAATAACAGCACGCGAATGCACAAAGGCCGAGGATAAGAAACACAGTTCTCTTTTAGCCATTTAAACTCTCTAATAAAACCTAAATAAATCCCGGCAGAACGCTCTTCATCAGGCACCTTATTGCCTGCCGTGTCATGCAATAAACTTAAATGAACTTAATCAAATACTGAACGTTAGTACAAGGTACTGTGGCATGATCAAAGGCCAGAAGTCGACACAAATGATAGCAGTAATCACGACGGCAACAAATATAATGATTTAGATGCCGATGCCAGCACTTAAAACTCTATAAAGTTAATAGGGGATCACATTAAACGCTAAAATATTAATCACAACAAATCTATGACACTTCAAGGGAACGAAAATACACACACACACAAAGAAAAGAGAAAGAGAGAAAGAAAGAGACAGGGAGGGAGAGAGAGAAGGAGGGAGGGGGAGGAAGAGCGAGAGCGAGAGCGAGAGCGAGAGCGAGAGCGAGAGAGAGAGCGAGAGCGAGAGCGAGAGCGAGAGAGAGCGAGAGTGAGAGAAATAGAGAGAGAGAGAAAGCGAAAGAGAGAGAGAGAGAGAGAAAGCGAGAGAGAGAGAGAGAGAGAGAGAGCGAGAGTGAGAGCGAGAGACAGAGAGAGAGAGAGAGAGAGAGAGAGAGAGAGAGAGAGAGAGAGAGAGAGAGAGAGAGAGAGAGAGAGAGAGAGAGAGAGAGAGAGAGAGAGAGAGAGCCGCAAAGACAGAAACACATACACATACGCACATTAACGTAATTTTCCCATAATAGTTACACAAACTACGGAAATATCGCAGCCACGGGAGGAAATACTTCTTAAGGTTTATTTATGACTCGCGAGGGGGAAGGCGTACCTAAATGTACACACACACACATGGCCAGGGATGCATACATACGTACATACACATGTGATACACAGAAATCCACACACATTCAATACACTTACCGAATGCGTATACACTAATTACCCTCGCAATGAAATGGGTGCACATTAATTGCACAATAAATACACTCGCGCACACGCACGCACGCCAAAGAGCAATCTCCTTCTCTACACCGCAAAGTCCTGCTCGCGTGCATCCTCACTACAGTCTCCCTCTCCCTTCGCCCAGCTGTGGGAAATGCCTCTTGACACAGTGCCACACAAGGGCCATTCCGCCGCCCCGCTCCGCCCCGCCCCGCCCCACACGTCCTTGTTGCGTGGGCAGTGCAGTGCCACGTCCCTGCGAGGGCCTTCCCTTTCTCGCTTGCGGGACCGAGTGGGGTGTTCAGGTTTTGTTCTCTTTCGCTTTTCTCTTCTCTCTCTCAACCTCCATCCTCGCTTCTCTTCCTTCTCCTACCCTCTCCTCTCCTATTCCGTTCGCCCTCTCCATTTCTCTCTATGTTCCTCTCTTCTTCATCTCTCACCCTCTCCATTTTTCTCGATTTGCTCTCCCTTTCCTTCTCTCTCTTTTTCCTCTCTCACCCTCGACCATTTCTCTCAATTTCCTTCTCTATTCCGCACCCTATCCCTTTCCTTCTCTCACCCTCTCAATTTCTCTCGATTTTCTCCTCTTTTCTTCCCCTACTCCCTCTCCCTCTCCTTCTCTCACCCTCTCAATTTCTTTCGATTTTCTCCTCTTTTCTTCCCCTACTCCCTCTCCCTCTCCTTCTCTTACCCTCTCAATTTCCCTCGATTTCCCCCCTTTTCCCCTCTCCCACACCCTCCCCTCCCCCCGAGAGCTAGTCCGGCCCCCCTCGCGGCGCGGCGGGCGTCAAAGCCGACGGGAAATCGCAGCGGAGAGGGCGGGAGAGCTGGGTCGGGAGGGGGGGGGGGCGGACTCCATGGGAAGTTGAAAATGTGGAACGATCGAAGGGAGGTGGGTGGGCAGGGGGCAGGGGGTGGTGGGGTGTGTGGTGGGAGGAGGGGGATGAAGATCTGAGCGTTGGGGGTGCGGGGTATGGGCGTCAGGGAGAAGGGGTATGGGCGTCAGGGAGAAGGGGTATGGGCGTCAGGGAGAAGGGGTATGGGCGTCAGGGAGAAGGGGTATGGGCGTCAGGGAGAAGGGGTATGGGCGTCAGGGAGAAGGGGTATGGGCGTCGGGGTATAAGCGATATGGGTATAAATGTAGTCCCGAAATATACATAAATATCTTTCTTCTCCCCTTTCGCTTACAGGGCAATGATGATAATCCTATTCTCTCATCATTTCTTTTCTATAAGTAACGAATTACTTATTACTGTTACTAAATTCCTTCTCGCTCATCTTTATCGCCGCGGAATTGATAAATCTAAACGCAAAACTCTCACAATAAAACACAACAAAATAAAATAGAGAGAAAAAGCAAACAAATAAATAAATAAAATACAAAGATAGGAAGAAGAAAAAGAAAGAAAAATCATAAAAACAAGACAGACCAAAAATGCACAGCCCTCCTTCCCCCGAGCGCGAGCGACGGAAATGGAAACCCCGTGATTTAATCAGAGTCAAAAGAGAGCAACCATCCCCGGCAGGACCTAGGAGTCTAAGGCCATAAATCCTGCTGGAAGATTAAATAAAATCCCCCCCCCCCCGTCACATTCCCCTCCACACCCCGGCAACATGGCTCGATCCTGCCAGTGACTCAGGAACTGGTCCCCTTCCTCCTCCCCCCCCCTTCCCTGTCCCCAACCCCCCTAGGAGGTTCCAAGGGGAATAAAGGGGGGAGGTTGATAGCAAGTGGAGTGAGGGATAGAGGAGGAGGGGGGGGGGGGTGTCCAGGGTCACCCGAGCTCATATGTCGGTGTCGTCACCCAGGCGACGCCCCCCCCCTCCCCCTCCCCTTCCGCTGACTAGGACCATCACATTCATATCTGATACTCGTGTGTCTTGCATGTGGTTAACACACTATCCGCGCTCTCTTCCTTCCCTTCCCTCCCTCCCTTCCACTAACGCTCACTTCCCTTCCTCCCGCTGCCCTCCCACACACCCTATTTTCCCGTCCTTCCCTCCTCAGCTCTGGCTATCCATTCGCCCTCTCCCTCTTCTCCCTCTTCTCCTTCCTCTCCCTCTTCTCCTCCCTGCCTATCCACAGGTCCCGGCGGACGACCGGTGACTTTTTGCGTCCCGATCAAAGGTGGCCGCAGCGGGTCCGTCCCGTCCGGGGCCGCGTTTCCCAGCGGAGCAGCGGGTCACGGCAGACGTGTGCGCGAGGGCATGCGGGGAGGGGAGACGAGGGGACCGGGAGGAGAGAAGAGGGGAGGAGAAGAAGAAGAAGAAGAAGAAGAAGAAGGAGAAGAAGAAGAAGAAGAAGAAGAAGAAGAAGAAGAAGAAGAAGACGAAGAAGAAGAAGAAGGAGAAGAGAGAGAGAGAGAGAGAGAGAGAGAGACAGACAGAGAGAGAGAGAGAGAGAGAGAGAGAGAGAGAGAGAGAGAGAGAGAGAGAGAGAGAAAGGGATGGGAGGGGAGAGGGAGAGGAAAAGAGGGGATGGGATGGAAGAGGAGAGGGAAAGGAAGAGAGTTGAGGGGAGGGGAAGGTGGTGGAGTAGGACTATGCCTCTGACCGAGAAGGGAGGGGGGAGGGGGCCACTTGCAACGTCTGCAGCGCCAGTGAGAGCTTGTTGTGTTGCAGGCGGAACTAGGACAATGGCGGTGGTTTGCAGATGCCATTATGAAAATCCGACCTGAGAAGGGGAGCCCCCCCCCCCGCCAGGACAGGACGGGGGGGGCAGGAGGAGGAGAGAAGGGGGAGAAGGGGTAGGGGAAGGGGAAGGGGAAGGGGAAGGGGGAAAGGGAGAAAGGGGAGAGAAGGGGAGTGGGAGGGGGTGGCTAAGTGCATTCCCAGGCGTACCGAGGGAATGCACTTAGGAGTCCTTTCAGAGACTCGACATACTGGCGACGAAGGTGAGGGAGGGAGAGGGAGGGAGAAACAGAGGCAGGGAGGGAAAGGGAGAGGGAGAAAGAAATAGTGAAGGAGAGAAGAAAGGATAAACTGATTGATAAAATGAATGAATGAAAGAAGAGCGGGAGAAGGGGTTAGGGAGAAAAGGGTGTGAGCAAGAGAAAACAGACAAGGAAGATTCTCACCGACAGAACCAAGAAACGTCAGAGAAAAGAAGAGAGAAAAAGAAAACGACTCCCCCTCCCCCCCGAAAAAATGAATCTTAACCAACCGAAGAGAGACGCGCTCGAGCCACCGCCGCCGTCGCCCACCGGAGGCACGAGCACGAAGCGACGGACGACCCCAAGGAAATGAAACGAGACGACCAGGACGACACTCGAAGCGACTCGCACGACTGGGATGGGGAAACACCTGTCGCCTCCCCCCAAACCCCACCCCCATCCCCTCCCTCTCCCTCTAGATCGTGGTCTGGGGCTGCTTCTTTTCCAGTCCCGAACGGACGACGCAGAAAGAGAGAGAGAAGGAGAGGATAGATAGATGGATAGAGACAGCAAGAGCGAGCGAGCGAGCGAGAGAGAGAGAGAGAGAGAGAGAGAGAGAGAGAGAGAGAGAGAGAGAGAGAGAGAGAGAGAGAGAGAGAGAGAGAGAGAGAGAGAGAGAGAGAGAGAGAGAGAGAGAGAGAGAGAGAGAGAGAGAGAGAGAGAGAGAGAGAGAAAGAGAGACAGACAGAGAGCGAAAACACGAAAGACAGAGCAAGAGAAAAAACACGAAAGACACACAGACAGAGACAACACGGAAGACAGACAGAAAGAGCGAAAACACGAAAGACACAGAGAGAAAGAAAGAGAGACAGAGAGAAAGAATAAAAGCGAGAGAGGCGACCGCGTCTGAGCCCTGGCGTTACGCAACGGTAAATAACCTGTAGATTCATTGTGGTTCAGATATCAACCAGCTAGAGACAAACCTGTTCCCCGAGTACGTCTACGTCATCGCAGTGTTCGCTTACTCCCGCAAAAAAAGTGGAGAGAAAGAGAAAGATGATAAAAGAAGGAAGAGGAAGAAACAAGAAGAAAAGACAAAATGTGGAGAGAGAGAGAGACAGATGATAAAAGAGGGAAGGGGAAGGGGAAGAGGAAGAGGAAGAGCAGAGCAGAGAAGAAAAATGAAAAAAAATGTGAAGAGAAAGAGAAAGAAGGAAGAAGAAAAGAAAAGGAAAAAATGGAGAGAGAGAGAGAAAGGTGATAAAAGAGGGAAGAGGAAGAAAAGGAAGATTGTGCGACAGGACGAATTCCTGCTAAAACGTTGAGAAAGAGAAATAGGGAAGGGGAAGAAAAGAAAAGGAAAAAAAAGTGGAGAGAAAGAGAAAGATGATAACAGAGGGAAGATGAAGGTAAGAGGATTGCGTTGACAGGACGAATGCCTTCGAAGGCCTCGCAGCGGGGTCCGTGTCCCGGGCGAGGGAGGGAAAGGCGAACGCTGGCGACAGTTTGCAGCGAGCGATGGAGGGTGTGATCGCTTGTGCACCCCTTCGATTTCTCTTTCTTTCTCTCTTTCTATTTTTTTCTCCCTCTCTTTCTATTTTGTCTCTCTCTCTCTTTCTATTTTCTCTTTCTCTCTCTCTCTTCATATTTTTTTTCTCTCTCCTCCTCTCACTCTTTCTCACTCTCCCTCCCTCTCTCCCTCACCTCTCTCCCCCCTCCTCTCGCCATCCGAGGTCACCAAAGGCTTCCAGTCGAGCCAGAAATAACGCACAAGCTCCCTCCAGACAAAAGGTCGAGCGAGGTCAGCGCCGGCAATGAGGGCCGAGCACTTAAACAGATGGTGGTGGAAGGGACCCGCCGCCGCCTTGACACGGCCGCCGCGCTGACAACACCTCGCGCTGTCACATGGGGAGGGGAGCGGGAGGGGGAAGGAATGGGGGTGGAGAGGGAAGGGGGTGGATGGGGGAAGCCGGGTGAAGAGACGGGAGAGGAAGGACGAGGGAGGGGAAGAGAAGAGAAGAGAAGAAGAAGAGAAGAAGAAGAGAAGAGAAGAGAAGAGAAGAGAAGAGAAGAGAGGAGAGGAAGGTAGGCCGGGAAGGGAAGCTAAGAGCAAAGGAAGGGGTGGAGAGAAGAGGAGGGTGAGATGGAGGGAGGGGAGAGGAGGGAGAGGAGGAGAGGAACGTGTGTCCACTCGAACCCTCTCCTCCCAACAACGATACGAGTGAAGGGGATGACTCGCGATGGGGAAGGGGAGTGGGAGGGTAGGGGGTAGGGGGCGGGGAGAGGGGAAGAGGGGGAAGGGGGAAGACTAGCAATAATGACTGCAGCCGTTTGTGGCGACAAAAAGAGGAGAGAGGAGGAAAAGAGCGACGATAAGAAAGGAGGGCGAAGAGAAAACAGGAAAAGAAACAGAGAAGGGGGGAGGGGGAGAAGGGAGAGAAAATTCAATGGGGAGAAACTAAAATCAGGAAGAGAGTGGCCAAGTGCAGGCGAAATAGAAGAAAAAGAAGAAAGAGAAGAAAAGGAGAAGAAGATGACCACCAGGCCGAGGGAGGAAGCTGATCCCGGAGGCGAGGCCGGGCCGCGGGCGCCCCGGGGCGGGCGGGCGGCTCACGTGCCCAACTCACGGGACACCTGCGCCCTTCCCCCGCCCCTCGCCCCCTGGCATCGCCGATACCCAAAGAGTACCACGGCCCATGAACGAGCACTTAGGTAAACTTTCTCTTTCTGTTCTGATGTGCTCCGAAGCCCAAGGTGCACAGTTCTGTTCTGTTCCTCCCGCCGTTCCACGCGTCATGGAACGGAGGTCGAATTCTATGGGTGTGAAGGGACGCTACGGGGAGGGGTGAGGAGGGGAGGGGGCGGAGGGCGGGCGGCCGGCCCCATCTGCCCCACGAGACAAGTCACACGACGGCAGGGCGTTCGGAGACAAGCAGAGGACATTTCGCTATTGTTTTTGCGGTCACATTGGCGCACGAGCGGAGTGCCCAGGCCTTGGGCGACCGCGTCCCCCTCCGCCGCTGCGTGCCGTCCGCACCGGCGCCTTTCTCTTTCCCCCTCTCTCTTCCTTTCTCTCGCTTGTTTCCTTGTTTCTTCTCCCTCTCCTCGTCGCCTTTTCCCCCGTGTGTCTGTCTGTCTCTAACGCACTTCCTCCATTCCTACATTTCTCGCACCCTCTCCCTCTCTCTTACGCTCCCCCTCAACTTTCTCCCCCTCCTCCTATCGCCTCTCCCCTTTTCCTCATTAACGCCCCCCCCCCCGAGAGGCCGCAGAAGTGCCGCTGTGTTGACAATCCTCAGCGATGTATCACTCGAACCTCACGTGGCCCCCGCCGCCGCCGCCGCCGGGAGGGAGGGAGGTTGCACAAGACGCCCCTGGGGTCATACGTGACATTATCCTCGGGTTTCCAATAACAGGTGAGACTTACCGGGTGTCTCTCTCTCACTCTCCCTCTCTGTCTTTCTCTCTTTCTCTCTCTCTCTCTCTCTCTCTCTCTCTCTCTGTCTTTCTTTCTCTCTCTCTCTCTCTCTCTCCGGTTCTTAGTCATTCACTCGTTGTTTTTGTGTCTGTGCTCTTTCGTGCTCTCTGTTTGTGTATCTGTTTTCTTTCTACCCCTCGCACACTTCTCTCTCTCTTCACTGCCGTCTTTCTCCTTCAGTCTCTTTTTCCTTCCCCTCCTTTCTCTCAACTAATCTCTACCTCCCTCCCTCCCTCCCTCCCTCCTTCTCTCTCTCTCTCTCTTTCCTTCTGCTCCCCTTCCCTCCTTTACTATTCCTTCTGCCTTAGGAGAACACCACGGAACTGCGGGATCGGATCGCGGGTCACCTGACATGGGTTGCGCCCCGGTTGCTATTGTCTGGAGGCCCCGTGTTGCAATCGCTGCCACTGCGCGCAGGGGAGGTACCGCGGCAGGGAAGGAGGGAGGGGAGGGAAGGAGGGAGGGATCAGGGGAAGGAAGTAGGAGGAAAAGAAGGGATCGCGGGGCGGGAGGGAGGGAAGGAAGGAAGGAGGGAAGGAAGGAAGGAGGGAGGGATCAGGAGAAGGAAGCAGGAGGAAAAGGAGGGGGGGAGGAGCCAAAGGGAGGAAGAGCGGAGGAAAGGGAAAGACTGGATCCAAAAGCACCAAATAAAGTAAAAAAAAAGAAAAGAAAAGAATAGAAAAGAAAAGAAAGATTAAGAAAAGTAGAAACTCGGGAGAGAGAAAGAAAGCAGGAGTTGGAGAGGAAGGGATGACAAGGAGGGGGAAAAAAGGGGGGTTGGAAGCAGGAGACAAGAGGAAAACAGGGACATGGAAGTAGGGCAGCACCTCCTTCCCTCCCCCCTCCCCTCCGTGACAGCCAGAATAAAGAAAAGAAAAGAAAAAAATAAATAAAACACCATATATCCTTCAAACCTCCGCGTTTTCCCAGCCATCGCGTCGGCAAAGGGCAGAAGACGGCGCAGGAGGCGTGCGCGTCGAACGGAAGGTCAGTCATCTGCTAAGAAGCCTTCCAGGAGACACTCGACGACCTCCTCTTCCTCCGGGCCGTGTATTGAAATATTGAGCAGCGACTCCGCAGAGTTCCGAGGCGGGCAGAGGGAGAGGGCGCGGCGCGTGGAACAGGGCCCGAAAGGGAGAGAGGGAGAAAGAGATGGAATAGGAAAAAAATGGTAGATAGATAGATAGATGGAGAGAGAGATTGAGAGAGATTGACAGAGATAGATAGATAGATAGATAGAGAAAAGTGTGAGAAAGAGACTGAGATTTAGAGATTTAGAGATTCAGAGATTCAGAGAGAGAGAGAGAGAGAGAGAGAGAGAGAGAGAGGGAGAGGGAGAGGGAGAGGGAGAGGGAGAGAGGGAGAGGGAGAGGGAGAGGGAGAGGAGAGAGAGAGAGAGAGAGAGAGAGAGAGAGAGAGAGAGAGAGAGATAGAGAGAGAGAGAGAGAGAGAGAGAGAGAGAGAGAGGTGAGAAGCGAGAGGCCTGACCCACACGGCACTCCAGCCAGCCAGCCTGCCAGCCTGGCGCACATCCAGCTGTGAGTGATCTCGGCCTCTTCCTCTCCCCCCTCCTCCCTCCCTCCTCCCCCCAGCTCTTACACCAGGCTACAAGCCCCCACACTCTAGCACACGTGATGAGTGCGAGAAAAAAAAATCAGGCTCTCACTAATGTTTTCTATC
>NC_091588.1:17806335-17826335 GCF_042767895.1 Penaeus vannamei
ACTTTCATACAAAATTCCCTTCTCCTTCTTCTCCACTTTATTTTACACTTCTATTCTTGATTGCCATTTCCTCCTAATTCTAGATCTAACTGCCCTTACCTCCTTCTCCACCTCCTCCTTCTCCTCTTTCATTTCAATTTACAGTTGTATTCTTCAATGCTATTTCTTCCTAATTCCAAATCTCCCTCCCCCCTCCCTCCTCCTCCTCCATTTCATTTTTCATCTGTATTCTTTATTGCCATTTCCTCCTCATTCTAAATCTAACTTGTCCTTCCCTCTTTCCCCTTCTCCTCCATTTCCTCTTACACCTGTCTTCTTGATTGCCATTTCCTCCTAATTCGAACCCTTAACTTGTCCTTCCTCTTCCTTTTCAATCAGAACAGCTCCCCTCCTAAAATTTACCCCCCCCCACGCCCCCCGCCCCCCGCCCCATCTCTCCTTATAGCCTCCCCGCGCTTGCACAATCTTGGCATCCTCCCCTTCGCCCCCCCCCACCCCACCCCCACCCCCGCCTGATCCCTCACCACCACACTTGGGCGGGGGAAGGAGGAGGAGGGGGTGGGGTGGGGGTGGGGGGAGGCCTGAAACACACTGGCGCAGCTCTCTGGCCAAGTTTTAAGTACAAATAAACAGTCATATTTTTAGCCCGTGTACACACACCTTCGTGACAAACCCCCCATTCATCCTAGGCTACCCCCATACCCCCTCTCCCTATCCCCCCCCTTCTCCTCCTCCTGCTTCTTTCTCCCACCTCCCCCTCCTCCTCCTTCTACACCCCCCCATAACCCCCAAACCCACTCTTTACAACACACCTGTCACCTGAAGAACAAAACTAGGAAAATAATACAAAGAGAAAAGTAGGAAAGAACAAGAGAACGAATGAACAGAAAATGGAAGGACAAACGAACAGAAAAAAGAAACAAATGAAAAAGAAGAAAAATAACAAAAGAACAAGAAAAGGAGAACAAACGCATAGGAAAGAGACAAACAATTAAAAAAAGAAAAGAACAAAAGAACAGGAAAAGAACAAACGAACCGAAAAGAGACAAACAAACAAAAAAAAGAACCACAAAACACCAGGAGCAGGAGAACACACGAACAGAAAAGAAGACAAACAAATGGAAAAAAAAGAAAAGAACAACAAAAGAACAGGAAAAGAACAACAAAAGAACAGGAAAAAAACATCCGCCACACCAGCGCACATCCCGCCGAACGAAGGGAGAGAGAACACTAGTGCCTCCCCCCCCCCATTCCCCAAGAATTCCAGATGATGGCAGGAAAAATGTTGGGAAAATCGAGATACTGTTCTTCGTCGGAATCTAGGAAAATTGTGACTGACGAGACGCCCAGCCGTGAAAACCGGGCGTGGGGGTGGGGGTTAGGGGGAAGAGGAGGGGGAGGGAGGGGGGAGGGAGGAGGGAGGGAGGGAGGGAGGGAGGGAGGGAGGGAGGGAGGGAGAGAGAGAGAGAGAGAGAGAGAGAGAGAGAGAGAGAGAGAGAGAGAGAGAGAGAGAGAGAGAGAGAGAGAGAGAGAGAGAGAGAGTGTGTGTGTGTGTGTGTGTGTGTGTGTGTGTGTGTGTGTGTGTGTGTGTGTGTGTGTGTGTGTGTGTGTGTCTCTCCATCACCCATTCGCCGGCACTGAATCAGAAGAGAGAAAAGGTCTAGGAATTTTTTTTATACAAAAGCAAAGCAAAGAAACAAGTAAATACGTAAATAAATAACATTTCCCTGGTAAGCAGCCAGCAGGAAAGGCCGATGTGGAGGCGGGGGGTGGGGGGTGGGGTGGGGGCTATCCCTTCTCAGAATGCGCGCGAGTCACGTCACCGAAGAATCCCACACGAAATTCTCTTTAAAAACACCTCTTCACACACACACAAACAAACACAAACACACAAACAAATACACATAAACAGAAACACGCAAACAAATACACATAAAAAGAAACACGCAAACAAATACACATAAACAGAAACACGCAAACAAATACACATAAACAGAAACACGCAAACAAATACACATAAACAGAAACACGCAAACAAATACACATAAACAGAAACACGCAAACAAATACACATAAACAGAAACACGCAAACAAATACACATAAACAGAAACACGCAAATACACAAACAGAAACACGCAAACAAACAAACACAAACACACACAAAACACGCTTAAACACACACAAGCAAACACAAACACACACACACATGGGCATCCACATGAAAAGCCAGCACCGCATATCGTCCAGTGCCACGGCTCAGCTGACGGACTACCGGCACTCAGGCTGATCCACGATGCCACGACCTCGCCTGTTGTGCCCGCGGGCGGTGACACACGATATGGCGGGCAAGTGCGGGCGTTGTGTTTATTTAGTTGGACGGGCGGGCGCGCCCACTGCAAGCCGAAGCAAGCCAAGGTGAGGCGAGACGAGGCAAGACACCGAGCCAAGACAAGAGGTACCTGGACAAAGATACACCGTCAGCGTTTAAGTATGATGGGCGTCTCCCGATCGTCTCAGCGCCCTCTGTCTTTGTTTCTGTCCTCCTCTCTGTATGTCTCCCTTATCCATAACCCTTTCCCCCCCTCTCCCCCCTCCTCCTCCTCTCGCCTCCCCTCTTCCCCTTCTCTCCCCTCCCCTACAGCTCCACCACCACCGCACCCCCTCCGGACCCCGCCATCTCCCCCACCCTGTCCCCAGCAAGACATTACCGAGAACTGACACGGCAGCACTAAGAACTCCCTTTGACGTCATGCTGCGAGTGCATGAGACCACCTCCCTCCCTCCCCACTCCCACCCCACTCTCCCCAAAATTCTCAAACTCCAGGAAACTCCCGGCGGCCGAGCCCCTTGTCCGTAAGCGTGATTCACGACTAAAGGACACGAAACATCAACAGTAATAACACAGATGCGAACACGTGGACCAGCAGTCATAGGAAAGGAAAGGCCACGGGACATATTTTACCTACTATGAAGGGAGGGGTGGGGGAGCAGGGGGCAGAAGGGGGAGCAGAGGAGGGGAAAGAGAGGGGGATAGAAGCAACGGGGACAGATAAGAGGGAACAGAGGGGGAGAGATAAAATAGAGGCGGAAGGAGAGCGATAGCGCAGAGGGCGACGCAGGAGGAGGAGGAGAAGACGAAGAAGGAGGCGATACAGAAGGACTGGGTCCCAGTGGCAGCTCCTGCGGTCTTATAAGGCTTCGTCTTGGGCTTCGTCACTGTCACTGTCAGTCGCTTCCACAAGGCCACGGGGAGTGTCATGTTTCATTTGTTTATTCGTCTATTCAATTCTCGCATTCATCGTCTCCAAACCTAGTATATAATCTTCCACTAAAATAAATAAATAAATAAATAAAATTACTGGTTATTTTCGTTATCATTACGACTGTTGCTACTACAACCACCACACGACTACTACCACACGCCATCACCCTACCACACCATAACCATTACCACCACAACCACAACTGCCAATCCTTACCCCTTACCGCTACCACCACAACTACCACCCCCTCTCCCCCCTCCCTCCCTTCACCAACCCCCACCCCCGCAGAAAGTCCCCTTCGCCTTAACATCTGGCCCAAAGTCCTTCAAGAAAACGGGGAAGACGGAGTTGCACCGCGCGCGGCCAGGGAGACATACGCTTGTCCATGAATGGGGTTTAGATACAAGAAAAGGGAGAACTAAGAGGAGATAATGAACATACCTTTGCTTATGTCCTCCATAAAGGAAAAGAGGTAAAGAGGAAGGGAGGAAGAAACATAAACAATTCGAAACAAAAAAATGTGAAAAAACAGGAGACTGCGACGCATATACGGTAAGATTCATTTCACTAAGGGCGTTCCTCTCCTTCGTTAAAATAGAGGATTTAGCCCTTACAGCATATGTTAATATGGCGAACACGGCCCACACTTAGGGACAAGGACATCCGGCTAGAACGCCGCGTTGCACAACCTCAATGGAATTACGACACAACCCCCCCCAAAAAAAAAAAAAAAAAAAAAATAGAGGGAGAGGGAGGGAGGGAGGGAGGGAGGGAGGGAGGGAGAGAGGGAGGGAGGGAGGGAGGGAGGGAGGGAGGGAGAGAGAGAGAGAGAGAGAGAGAGAGAGAGAGAGAGAGAGAGAGAGAGAGAGAGAGAGAGAGAGAGAGAGAGAGAGAGAGAGAGAGAGAGAGAGAGAGAAAGATAGGTAGATAGATAGATAGATAGATAGATAGAGAGAGAGAGAGAGAGAGAGAGAGAGAGAGAGAGCGAGAGAGAGAGAGAGAGAGAGAGAGAGAGAGAGAGAGAGAGAGAGAGAGAGAGGGGGCAGGAGCGGGAGGGGGGTCAAAACACCACCTGGAAGGTATGTGCAACTGACGCAATTTTTTTTTTTGGGGGGGAGGGGGGGCTAACCTGCGACTTCAAGGCAAGGCAGATCAACATGCCCTCCCTCCCTCCCCCTCCCCTCCTTCCTCACTCCTTGTACAAAACAGGAACAACCATGCGAACTACGGCAGGATAGTTGGAGAGAGGGAGGGAGCGCCATGGAAAGCCCCCCTCCTTCCCTCCCTCTTCTATTCCACCTTCTCCTCCTTTTTCTTCTCATTTTTTCCTCCTCCTTCTCCCCCTCAACTCCTCCTCAATTTCTACTCTTATCCCTCCCTCCTCCACCCCTTTCCATCCTTCCCTTCCCTTCAACCCCCTCCCCTTCTCTCTCCTCCTCCCCTTCCCCCTCCCTCCCCTCCTCTATCGCTATCCTCTTCGCCGCCTCCTACCCCTCTACATCAACAGAATCGCAAGAAGGATAATAAACGCCTTAATCCTACGTGAGAAAATATGTATCCTGTCTGCCCTCCCCCTCCTACCCCCCTCGCCCCCCCCTACGCACGACCACGGACAATCCTGCGGGATTTTTTTTCTTCTTCTTCTTCCAAGGAGGAAGAGGAGGAAGGGGGGGGGAGGATGAGGATGAGGAAGGGGGGAGAGGAGGAGGAGGAAGAGGAGTGATGAGGAGGATAAGGAAGATAAAGATGAGAAAGAGAAGAAGAAAATGAAGGAGGAGGAGGAGGAGTTGGGGGATATAAGATGTGGAAGAGTGAAGGAAAAATGTAGGAGAAGGAAGGGAAGGAAAGAGGGTGAGCGACAGAAGTTGGAGAAGGCATACGGAGGGAGAGGGAAAAGTAATGAGGGGGGAGAGGGAGAGGGAGGGGGAGGAGGAGGAGGAGGAGGAGGAAGCAAAATAAGATAGGTGGTGAAGAAGATGGAGTACGAATAGGGAAGGATGGAAGTAAGGAATAGCAAGGGGAAGAAGGATGAAGCAATCAGGAAAGAAGAGGAATGGAAACAGGGGAAAAATTAGAGGAAGAAGAAGAGCGAGAACAGAAGGAGAAGAAGGAGGAGGAGGAAGAAGTCCGAGAGGAGAAGGAGAAGGAGGAGGAAGAAGTCCGAGAGGAGAAGGAGGAGGAGGAAGACGACCTCGACCTCGACCTCAACGAATGCCAAGGTCCTCCTCCGGGAAGTCTTGCCCTGGCCGCCGTGCCGAAAGCCGCCCTCACGCCCTCACGCCCTCACGCCCACCCCGCCAGTCATCTCTGCCGGAATGAACTGTAGGCTGTCGACCTCTTGAATGAGGGGGGTGAGGGGGGGGGTGATAAGGGGGAACGTGGGAGGGAGGATGAGGAAGGGGGAGGGGGAGAGGGAGAAGGAAGGGTGGGGGGAGGATGAGGATGGGGAATGGGGAGGGAGAATGAGGAAGGGGGAGAGGAGGAGGAAGGAGGTGGGAGGATGGGGAGGGGGAAAGGGGGAGGGAGGATGTGGAAGGGGGAAGGGAGGAGTGTTTTCCTGATCGACCCCCTCATTATCCGGCAACCCCTGCAATAACGCCGCCGATGTTGCAACACGCGGATGGATGGAGTCGCTCTTGCGTGAAACGGTCGCTGCTCGTTAGGAGAGAGAGAGAGAGAGAGAGAGAGAGAGAGAGAGAGAGAGAGAGAGAGAGAGAGAGAGAGATAGAGAGAGAGAGAGAGAGAGAGAGAGAGAGAGAGAGAGAGACTAGGAAGAGGTGAGAGGAAAGAAAAAAAGTAAAATAATTACAAGACAAAGAAAAGAGTACGGTCCATAGACAGACAGACAGACCCAACGTGTGTCGGGGGGTGGGGGTGGGAGGGAAGAACCCCGGACCGACAGGAGATAACAAGGGGCTCCTCATTCCACCTGCCGAAGGTCGCGCCGTCGGGTTCCCGCTGCGAACGCAGTGTCGGTGTCTGGCCCGATGCGGCCCGACGGAACCCGCTGCCGCCTCGCCGTCTTGGCTGACGTAAAGGAGAGCAGATCTTTCCTTCTCTCTTCCTCCCTCCTTCACTCTTCCTCGTCCTTCCTTTACCCACCCCCTTCTCTCCCTCCTTCAGTATCTCCCTTCCTCCTCCTCTCTCCTTCCCCCCTACCTCCCACTACCGCGCTCCTCCCTCCTTCCCTTCCTTGGCCGGATGGAGGGAAGCAACCTCAGCGAGCGTGAGAATGCCATCACAGCCACCGTACCCGGATGTAGTGGCATGGCACCATAACACGGCACTCGATAACGCCCCGACGGAGCCAAGGTAAACAGCGGGCTACTTTTTCTTCTCTCTCTCTCTGTCTCCCCATCTCCCTTCCTCCCTCCCTCCCCCCATCTTCCTCCCACTCCCTCTTTCTCTTCTCTGCGTATCCTGATCTCTGAATACATATTAACGTCAGTTTCTCTTCTCTCATTCCACGGGAGTTCCTTTCCGGGGAGAAAGAGAATAACGGGGAGGGGGTGTGAGCGAATAAAAGCGATGGGGACGCGCGCGCACACACACAATTAGGTAGACTGATATAGCTAGAGAAATAGTAATATGGAGAAACAAAACAAACAAACAAATAGATAAAGAGCAATCGTTAGAGACGTGTATGCTACATCCAAGCAACCTCCCTCCCCCCCCAAAAAAAAAACATTAAAAAAATAAATAAAAAGATAAACGTGTAGACGACCGAGAAAAAAAAACAGAAAAAAAAGAGAGTATAAACCCATAAAAATAAATAGAAAAAAAAGAAGTGAAACAAAACAAGAGAAGAAAAGACAGATGAAAGCTAAAAACAGGAGAAAAGAGAAGACCACTTGCTCCAACAAGACCTCCCCCCCACCCCCACTCGCTCCCCTCCCCCCGTCGACAGCAACTTACCCTCGCCCAACGTTTGCAAGAATTTCATCATAACTCGATAATTGCAACACCTCCCACCGAGCCAGCGCGAGGGTTTCTTGCTTTTAGATATGTCTGTTTTATTCTCCATTCGCGGGGGGAGGAACTGAGGCAAGGAGGAGGAGGAAGAGGAGGAAGAGGAGGAGGAACAGGAGGATGATGACGATGAGGAAGAGGAAGAGAAGGAGGAGGACAATGAGGATGATGGGGAAGAGGAAGAGAAATGAATATACCATTAAATAGAATGAGAATGAGAATGAGAGAGAGAGAGAGAGAGAGAGAGAGAGAGAGAGAGAGAGAGAGAGAGAGAGAGAGAGAGAGAGAGAGAGAGAATCCCCGCGACAGACAAACCTCTTTCCTCTACAGACGCCACCCAGACCCCCATTAAAACCTCCCTTAAGACGTTCGAGACACGGCAGCCATTTCTAGACCGGATGCTCGTGTCCTGCGGTCTAATCTTGGAGGCAGGGGGGAGGGGGAGGGGAAGGAGGGGAGGGGTGTCGCATACCTCCTGTGCACCATCTTGGAGACTTGATGTGTGCGTGTGTGTGTGTATGTGCGCGTGTATGTGTGTGCGTGCGTGTGTGTGTACATGTGTGTGCGTGTGTGTGTGTACATGTGTGTGCGTGCGTGTACATGTGTGTGCGTGTGTGTACATGTGTATACGTGGGTGAGTGGGGTACGAGCGTGCGTACATGTGTGCGTGTACTCGTGCTTGCGTCTACTTATTCGCATTTCCACATTCTCGTCCCTAATGCGTGTTTGCAAAAGGCCCCGCAAAACCCGCGTACGCGAGCGCGCGAGTGCGTAACCGCGTGCGGGCGTGCGGGCGCGATCAAGCGAGATGCTAAATATGGAATCCTGACTTCACGGAGGAGGAATGGCCTCGACTCCCGTCCCTGCAAACCGTGTTATTTTCATCCCCCGAGGCCCAATGACGTCACGCCCCCCGGCCAATCAAGAGGGCGGGATCACGTTGATCTCATCTACCAGACGCCGCCAGATGGCCCATCTGCCGCGCTGTCACGCCGCCGCCCACTCGGCCGCCCCAGCTGGCAACGGCTTCGGAACCAGCTGGCGCGGAGGGACGTCGCCGGGCCCTCGCGAGGGAAAGCGGCGAACCCTCTGGGTGCACTTGCAATCACTCCCCCCGGGTGGCCGGCTATCTGTGTCTGTCTACCCGTCTGCACGTGTGTGCATGCGTGCGTGCGTGTGTGTATGTCAGTCAGTCTGGTCCCTCGTCCCTCAAAGCCAGCCTCCATCATTCACCAACAGACGGCTATTGCTGGCGGACAAAGAGCGCCCAGAGGGTCGCAAATATTGAAAGCTCATCTTTTACACGCGCACACATACACACACACGCCCACACATGCACGCACAAACACACGCACGCACAATCGTCCTCGTGTCGTTTAACGTGAGCTCCATGTCTGAGCGCCATGTCTGCTGGCAGCTAGACTGCATGTTCGATCTACATTGTGCTTGATTTCGATGCTGTCTGTTTGGCTTGGGAATGGGGCTTGGCTTTGTCTGTGCGAGTTCAAGAATGACTGTTCTGATTCCAGACTGTCTGTCAAGTTTCTTAACAAACAAGGGAACCTCCTTTCATCGACTTGAAAGGTAACCCTACTTGCTACAGAAAAACGAAAAAAATGATACTGGCGCTACAACTGGTCACGTGACAAAGTCCAGGGAAGGCGGTACGTGACCCAAATGACAGTACATGGCACAAACATCTCACCCTAATGACACACGCGGCCAAACAGGTCCACCTCATGACACACGCGGCCAAACAGGTCCACCTCATGACACACGTGGCCAAACAGGTCCACCTCATGACACACGTGGCCAAACAGGTTCACCTCATGACACACGTGGCCAAACAGGTCCACCTCATGACACACGTATCCAAACAGGTCCACCTCATGATACACGTGGCCAAACAGGTTCACCTCATGACACACGTGGCCAAACAGGTTCACCTCATGACACACGTGGCTAAACAGGTCCATCTCATGACACACAGGGCCAAACAGGTCCACCTCATGTCACACGCGGCCAAACAGGTCCACCTCATGTCACACGCGGCCAAACAGGTCCACCTCATGTCACACGTGGCCAAACAGGTCCACCTCATGTCACACGCGACCAAACAGGTCCATCTCATGACACACGCGGCCAAACAACCCCAACCAATGTACTCACACTTGCCCCTTCCCTCCACGCCAACCGTCTGCCGTACCTGCAAGAGAGAGAAAGAGAAGTTTAAGGAACTGATGCAACACCCAAGAAATGGGAAGCGGAGAATTAGAAAATCAACAATAAAATGGTAGCTGAAAGTAATAATAATGATATTTAAAAAGAGACGGCAGAGGAAATGAAGCACTACATTAATATAATATAAGGTAAATATACGGTAAAGTGTATCGGGATAACATTGACGATGATGACTAATGATAATGAAGGCGACGGCGATGATAAAGAACTTCTTTCGTAAAGTTGCTGTTACAATGGTGAAAATGTTACTTTACAGGCTGAATTCCTTTCAGGATGACACGCCACGTGACACGTCACAAGGACAGCGAAGGGGCCGTCCCTCTGTCCCACCGCGACGCAGAGCCACGTCGGGGAGTTACGAGACACAACAAAGCGGCGACGGAGGCGGCGCCCCCACTCCGCTCCTTCCTGGTTACTTAACAGTTGCATCAAGGACTGCCTTCGCACTTGCCGGGATTCCGCTCGGGTCTGGAGGCGCCCGAAGTGGGAGGCGGCCGCTAATGGGCGAGGGATGTTGCAGAAACGAGAAGAGTTCTTTTTCTTCTTTTCCTCTGCAAAAGGCGAGGGTCCACGCCGCTCGCCTTTTGCAACAGCTGAGGCGCATTTCTTCACACGGGATGTAAACCCAGCCGCGCGCACACAAACATCCGGACGCACACATCGAGCACAAACACGCACAGGCATAAACATAAGCACATGCACACACATATAAACACAAATACGAACACACGTACAAAATACACTCATGAGTGCGAGCGTCTGGGTCGAGACGCGGCAGACCCTACGTGGAATGTGGGCGCGGCTAATAAAAACAACAGCTGCATTTACGGCCAGCGACCATCGGTGGGCAGCCTACATGCCCCTCCGCCCCTCGCCACCCCCTCCCCACACCCCCCTACTAGCAACAACGACACGCCAGCAACAGCAGCAGCAGCAACAGCGACAGCGCCAGTAGCAACAGCAAGGACACCAGCAACAGGAGTGCCAATAGATGCACCAACGAGGGCAGGGTTGCCCCGGCAGTGTGTGCGCTCGTGTTTGGGGGAGAAAGAATTCCCCCGCGGTTGGGGTAGGTGGGGGAGAATGTGGCCTCGGTGCGCACTGGGCCACGTCTGCTCGGGGTATGTGTGCCGCCGCTCTGCCTGATGATGCCCTGCTATGTCAATCACAGGCATGGCATCGCGTGCTACGTGTCTGACCCAGCGAGACGAGGAGCTGCGACAACAAGGGGAGGCAGAAAGAAAGGGAGAGAGAAAGGGAACGCTTGCTTGGAAATGAAGTTAAACGAATGTTTTTTTACAGCTCTGATATTTTTAAACCCAGTGGTTGCAGCTCAAAATACAACGTGAACTCATAGGAGGCAAGGGGTGGAAGGGGAGAGGAGGAAGGGCGAAGGAAAAGGTAAAAATAAGGGAGAAAGGAAGAGATGAGGAGAAGAAGGCAAGGGAGAGAGGTCAACGTAGAAGGAAGAACACCTTGGAACAACCGCCTAGACGGAGCGAGAGAAAAAGGGCAGATGGCAAAAAATGCTCGCTTCCCGGTTGCCTGCCTCTTCCGCGATGGGGGGGGGGAGGCGGGAGGGGGGGGCAGGGGCAGGGACAGGGGTCTCCTCGGGTTCAGTAAGGTTGGTAACTAAGTTTTGTGAAGCGCCGAGGAGAGTCATGCCCAAGGTTACTATCACTGTTAGGCAACAGGCAACGAGCGCCACGTTGCCACACGTGACGGTTCGCCGTTTTGCCATTCCTGGGCACACGGCGGCGGAGGCGGAAGGGGCACCGGAGTCATGGCGAAGGCGGAGGCCGCGACCGAGGCGATCCCACGCCCCGGCCGACGAACACACGATCTCGAGCGATTGGTGGGATCACGCTCACGCCGTCGGGGCGCTGTCCGCGGTCATGCGCCGCCCGCGTGCCGCCCGCAACTGTGTCGAGGAGCAAGCAGCAACAGGATAGGCCGTTATAGCCATCATTGGACCCCGAGACCCTTCCTGCCTCGTACCGCCCGCCAATAACAGGACGCGGGCGGGCGTGACCTCCTCGGAAGACCGCCAGTGACACCGCCGCCCTTGCCTCCGGCCGCCGTGTTTTGCGCGCCCACGCCCACGACCGCCGCCCCTCGCCTTCCTGTTGCTGACCCGAGGCAAGAAGCCGCTGGCCCTCCCTGGCCTGGCCCCTTGCTGGCACCACGTCACCATCATGTTACGCGACTCCCAAGGTCCAATTGGACAGCTGACACGCCGGTCCCGACCTTTGTGTGCATGTTTATCTTTCTCTCTTTTCCTTTCTCATATCAAGTTGAACAGTATTTGTCTCGTGTTTCTGGGAGCAATGAAACCGACCCCGTCTGGGACCCGGGACCCGAGGCGAAGGACGTCGGCCGACGCGCCACACCGGCCCCGCACCCTCGACGGCGCCCACAACGCGATGTTGGGCACGTACACGCCGTAGGACGCTGTGCACCGTACATGCGAGTGGGCGGCGGGCGGGGCCTAGCATTGCGCTCGGTCGCCCTCGCTGTACTCCGGGCGGGGGCGCAGGGAAGCCAAAATGCCAGGGCCCTCGCGCTCTGCCCTGCGCTCTACTGACCCAAGGGCCACGTTGTGCGGAAGCAAGGGAGCAGCTCAGACACGCCCCTTGGAAGGAGACCAAGAGAAGAGAGTCCCAGAGGAAGAAGCGGGGCGCCGCAACAAGCACAGGCAGAGGACTCGGGCGAACCTTCATCTCCGATGAATATAATGACGGAGTGGCCGGAGGGAGACAATGGGCGCAGCGGCCGCGGTGCACCCGGGCCAGCTGGCGAGGAAGGGGCAGGGGGGGAGGGAGAGAAGAGCATAACGGGGAAGAGGGGAAAGGGGGAAGGGGGAAGGAGGGCGTCGGCGGCTAACCAGGAAATGCCAGCGGAATGCCAGCCCATCTACTCTCGCTTTCGAGGCTTTCCTTGGGGTGACCTCGCGCGGGGCGGGGTCAAGATGAGGGGACCCAAGGGGAAGGGGGGAGAAGGGGTGGGAAGAGGAGAAAGGAGTGAGGAGGACTGGGAACAGGCAAGGAGGGGAAAGAGCAAAGAAGGGGAGAGGGGAGGGGGCCGGGGGAGCTCCTGTGGACACCGCACTCCCCAGGGTAACTTTAAACCGGAAGGCCGGTGCACTCATGACAACCCGGGGAGGCAGCCGCCGCTCATGCACGCAGGCAGGCAAGCAGGCAGACACGTACACAAACTGCCTGATAACGACCTGACGACCCGCCAAGCAGAATGTGCAAGCAAGAAAGCAAGCAAGCGGCGAGTGCAGGCCACGGCGCAAAATAAGCAAGCAGATAAGCAAGCGGGCAGGGAAGACAGAAAAGCAAGCAGGCAGACGTCGAGCTCGGACCGCAAGGCAGATTGTGCAAGCTTGCCAAGACGCGCGCACGAATGGTCGACATCCGCCCAGGCCGAGCGAGCAGGCGGGCCTCTGGCCTCGGGACCGCCTCGGGGGAGACGAGGAGGAGGAGGAGAACCAACGACGAAGGAACAAATAACCCAAGTTTCAAATGACCATTACCACTAGTTCCTGGCTTTCCTCGGGTCTTTTGCGAAGAGAATCGAGCGTCAATGACAGAAGTTTGAAGGAAGGGTGGGGGTGGGGTGGGGTGGGGGGGGCAGCCGAGCGTCGAAAAGAATAATAGATCCTCTCTTGTTGTTTTCGATGGTTCTCGGTCAGTCAACGGCGTGGTGTTGTGAGTCACCAATCTCTCTCTGCCCTGCTTCCTCCCTACCCCATCTCATTTAATCAGTGATTCTATTTTCTTTACTATCCTTTCCTTCCTCTCTCCCTTTCTCCCAAGCTCAATCAACACTAGCCCTCAAACTTACAAAAAATATAAGAAATACACAAATAAAAAATAAATTAAATATATGAAAACGTAAAAAAAGAACTGAACATTTTGACCAGATTTATGATATGCTTGTCAATTCCGCGCGCTAAAGCAATTAACACCAATTTGACACGTTATGTAACCTGTGTGATTATGGGTCTGCGTTTTGCGGGGTGTGTGCGGGAGTGAGGGGGGTGGGGGTGAAGGGGAAGGGTGAGGGTGAGGGTGAAGGGGAAGGGTGAGGGTGAGAGCTTTGGTTTAGCATAGTCAAGAAAGAGAGGGACAGAAAAGAGAAGAGATGGAGAGAAGTGAAGAGAAAAGATAAGAGAGAAAAGAGAAAAGATGAGGAGAGATCAGAAGAGAAGAGAAAAAAGAAAACAGAACAGAAGAAAGAATAAGAGCTAAGGACCGACAGAAAGAGAGGAAAGAAGAGGAGAGAAAGGACAGAAGAGGCGAGCGAGATACCCCCTCCCCCTCCCCCCCGCGCAAATATCACGCACATGGGGACATCGCCGGTCACCCTTGGCATTACCTGTCGTCGTGGCCTATATAGCAATGAGCGCTCCCTTCCCTCCTCTCCCTCCTCCTCCTCCCCCTTCCATCCCACTCCTCCCTCCTCCTCCTCCCCAATCCAGCCTATTCTTCTCCCTCCTCCTCCTCCCCCTTCCATCCCACTCCTTCTCCCTCCCCCTCCTCCCCAATCCATCCTATTCTTCTCCATTCCCTCCTCCTCCTCCTCCTCCTTTCACTTCTCCCCCTTTATTTCCCTTCCCTCCATTTCCCCTTCTCTTCCCTTCCCCTACTTCCCATCGCCCTCCCATCCCCCTATCTCCCTCTCCACTCCCCCCCCTCTCTTTTCTCTCCCTTATCGAGCCTCCCCCCTTCTCTCCCTATCCCTCCCCCCCATTCTCTTCATTACCCACACATATCCACGACCTTTCTACCCACGCGGGTGACGTCACGCCCAGAGCAAAGTGTGTGTGTGTGGGCGTCTGTAGCTGGAAGGATAAAAAAAGGGGGCGCTCTTTCCCCTTCGCGTGTACGTGCGTGCGTGCGTGCGATCTCCGTTGAGCGTGGAGTTTCAGGATTCCTAGATATCGGTACGGGAGGGAGGGAGGAAAGGGAGGGAGAAAAGTGAGGAAGGGAGGGAAGGAGGGAAGGAGGAAAGGAGGGAGGAAAGGAAGGAAGGAAGGGAGGAAAGGAGGGAGGAAAGGAAGGAAGGAAGGAAGGGAGGGAGGGAGGAAAGGAAGGGAGAGAGGGAGGGGGAGCCGGAGGGAGGAAAGGAAGGAAGGCAGGAAAGGAGAAAAGGAAGGAACGGTGGGTGAAAAGAAAGGAAGAGAGGGAGGAAAGGTGGGAGGTAGGTAGGGAATAAAGAAAGGAGGGGAGGAGAGAAACGGCAATGCGATGGGAGGAGATAAAAAAAGAAAGAAAGCCAGTGAAAGGAAGAACGAGAGACAAAGAAAGAAAGAGAGCGAAGGAGAGACAAAGAGAGAAATAACAAGCTGCAACCCTAATACTGTTACAAGCTGAGTCGACATATTCCTCATAAGGAAGACTTTGTGACATCATCTCAAGGTTTTCCATAAACCCTGATTTCGGATTATGACGACATAGTAAGCTTCAGACAACTAACTAGCTCACTCGCTCTCTCTCTCTCTCTCTCTCACTCCCCTCTTCTCCTCTTCTCACTCGTCATCTCACCCTTCCTCCTCCTGCTCCTCCTCATCTCATCCTCCCTTTTCCTCCTCCTCCCATTCCTCCCCTTCCTTTATCTCCTTCTCCACCCCCCCCCCCACCTGCTTTTCATCCCATTCCTCCAATCTCTCCTTTCCCTCTTCTTCTAATCCCCCGCTTCCCTCCTCCTCCCCTCCCTCCTTACCCTCCCCTCCCTTTTCCTCTTCCGCCCCTTTCTTTTCCTCCTCCTCCTCCTCCTTCCTGCCGCAGTATTGACAATATGGCTTGGCGCATCCTCCTTCAAGACGCCTCGTTCGCCTTCCTCAAAGTGAACCAAAGAGGCCAACCGACTCTGGCTGCCCTGCTGTCATTTCTTCATCAAGTTTGTGTTGTTTCGCTTTACTTTCGATTTATACACATCGCCCTTATTGCTTGTTGAGATTATCTTACATCAACAGCTGTTTGGGTTGCTATGGCGACGGGGCCGTGACGTCACAAGACCGACCGTACACATCTCTCTCTCTCTCTCTATCCCTCCCCATCCTTCCCTTCCCTCCTATCTCCCTCTCCCTCTCCCTCTCTCTCTCTCCCTCTCTCTCTCTCTCTCTCTCTCTCTCTCTCTCTCTCTCTCTCTCTCTCTCTCTCTCTCTCTCTCTCTCCTTCCCGTGATCAATATAAAACACCTTCCTCTCAATCGTTATTTCTATATTCACAGAAATCGTCATGAAAAAAGGGGAGAGAGGGAGGGTAGAGGGGGAAGGAGGGTAGAGGGTAAAGGGAAGAGGAGGGGAGAGGATAAAGGGGGGAGGAGGGGAGAATCGTGAACTTTTGGCCGATAAAATGTCATGAAGCTCTTTTTTTCGAAGATAGGGCAAGAGTAGTTTGTAAATATCAAACCAGGTGAGCAGCATGGGTCGATCCAATAATCAATATCTTCCCCTCGTTTCCTTTTTTTTCCTTTTCTTTTTTTCAGCCCAGTCTCTCTTCTTTATTTCCTTCTTTCGCCTCCTCCCTTCCTCCCTCCCTCTCTCTTCTCCTCTCTCACTCTTTCAAAGAATAATCAAATACATCCCTGAAAAAAACTCAATTCACAGTCGATTAGAGATACAAAGAAAGAATGAAAAACACAAACGAACGAACAAACATCCATGAAAAAACAACGGGTATTTGTTTATATCTTATATATTTAGCTCCATCGGTGCCTCCCCCTCCCCTCTACCCCCTCCCACCTTCCCTCTTTGACTTACAAACAATACAATACCTCAGGGAAGGCAAAGGGAGGGGGGGGGAGGAGGGGGGAAAGGTCGCGAGCAAAGGGCGATATTTCAAAGGTCACGAGTGACGTCACGCCACTTGTGCACGGACGCAGAGGGGAAAGAAGAGGGGGGGGGGAGAAGAAGAGATGAGAAGAGAGAGAAGCGGACACAGACGGAAGGAAAGAGGAGAGCAAAACAGGAGATGGAAGAAGAGAAACGAAAAATACGATGAGTAGAGGACAAGGGAGGAGGAAAGGGAAGAGGGGGAGGCAGGTGGCAGGGGAGAAATGAGGGGAAATGGAGGAAAGGTAAAATGGCAGGGCGTTCGTGGTAAGAGAGCCTTCCAAGAAAAAGAGAGGGGGAGGGGGGGGGGAGAGAGAGTCGGAGAAACGCAGGTGTGAAAGATATCAAAGTGCAATAAAAGACGACGAAAGAGGGGAAAAGGGGGAAAGTGAAGAAAACACAATAAAGCTGGGAAACAAGGCGGGAAGGAGCGAAAACAGAGGGGGGATGGAAAGTAATGGAAATGGTAGAAAGAGAAGAAAGAACGGGGAGGAATAGGGAGACAATTAAAGAAAGAGATGAAAGAAAGACAAAAAAGGAGAAGGAGATGAAACAAAAAATCCAACGAAGTACAAGAAAAAGAAGAATAAAGGAAAGACTCGATGGAAGATTAAAAGACTAACACCTCACACGATTTCTCTCAGCCCCCCCCCCATCCCCTACCCCATCCTCCCACCTCTAAGCCCCTCCCTGCCCCCCATACCCCGACCTCTCAGCCCCTCCCCCTCCTCTAACCGCCCACCTTCCAAAACTTTCCCGAATTCGTGAGGCTGTGACCTTTCCTTTACCACCTCCTCCTCTTCTTTATCCCCCTTTCCTTCTCTTCTCTTGTATTTTTTCTTTTCGTTTATTTCCTTTCTCTCCTCTTTATTTCTAATGCCCTCCCTTCACTTTCTCCTCCTCTCCCTCTTTCATTCCTCTTCCTTCTCCTCCTACATCATTATCATCTCCTCCTCCTCCCCCTCCATCTTCTTCTTCTTCTTCTTCTTCTTCTTCTCCTCCTCCTCCTACCCCTCCTCCTCGCCAAGCGACACCGGAGTCTATAAATAGCAACATGAGGACGAGGTAGGCGGAGAGATAATAGGAATGTTCTCTAGAAGCGTTTTTTCTCTCTTTCCTTTGATCTCTCCTTTGATTCGCGGACGGCGTGATTCGCTCTGCTGTCTATCTACTTAGTCCGCGTGGGGGGATTTCCCCGTAGAGAGTCTTAACGGATTTGCTAGAGTTGGTATCTTAGGAAGGATATACACACATTTACATAGAAATGCATATGTATGTTTGTGTATGTGTATATGTACATACACAAACACACACAAATATATATGTATATATGAGTATGCATGTATTGCAGTATGCAAATGTCTCTATACATGTATATAAACGTTTTCTTTCTTTGTTCCATGAAAACCGAGGGACGCCCTCTGCCCTGGCACCGCCAGGCGTACCTGGGCGTGTTTGGAGGAGGGGGGGGGGCGCCCAGGCCGCGGCGCGACGTCTCGCCCCGCAGCCCCAGCCCCGCCGGGACTGCCGCCTCGGGCAGTCCCGCGGGGCACGCGCGGTTGCCACGAGGGTACCACTGTCCTGGTACTCGTTGGTACTAGGCAGCGCGTGACGCCTCGCCTCCGCTGGCTCCCTTCCTCCCTCCGCTCGGGATCCGTGTCGGGCTGTGCTTCGCCCCGCCTTCGCCTTCGCGCCCTCCACCCGCCCTCCTGCCCCCCTTCCTCCGCTTGGAATTCCGGCGGCGCCCTCCGCATGCCCGCCGTGCCATGACACAAACCCATGACAGCATTCCTTCTCCGTGCGTTTGCGTCATGAGGTCTCTCCTGCGCGCGTGTGAGCATGACAATGACGCTCCGACCCGCGCGCGCTTGGATTCCTCTCCAGCAAAGTTCTATCCTCCTTTGGCAGAGTCGTCGTCGCGAATCGCAAGCAGGTGCGAGAGTCGCGCCTGCTTGCATGCGAAGTAAGCAGGGAGGCGTGCCCGGCGGAGCGCGCGGGGAGCATTTTATCGCCTGCTTGTTCTTCCGAATGAAATAAACGTGCAACGAAAACTACAAATATACTGAACCTACGTAACAACAGTCGCAGGGAAGTCGTAGAGCAACGACCCTCCCGACCGCGCCCGAGCAACCCGACCCAAGCAATGCCAGCGACGGAATCTGCGCTCGCGGAAAGGCGCTTCGGCGGAATCACTCCGGCGCTTTTCCCGCTGCGCGTCCGTCTCGCAGGCGGACTCGGCGCGGACTTCTTCTGAGAACCCCCTCCCTTCTCCCCCCTCTTCCCTCCTATTTCTTATTCTCTTCCCGTCAATTCAGCCTTATTCTTATTCTTCTTTTCCTCCTTATTTTCTACGCTCTAGTTCATCCTTCTCTTCCCCACCTTCCTTTCATTTTCCATTCTCTTACAATTCCCTCCTTTCTCCTTTTCCTCTCTCCCTTCCTCAGTTCTCTTTTTCATTTCTCCCTTCCTCCTCCTCCTCCTTCCCCTTCCCCCTTCTCCCCCACCACACACACATCATCAACCGTATTAACCCAAGAACTTAAAAACATGCTGCACCCCACTCCCCCCCCCGCCCCATGTAAACTACGTGAGAGACCTTGTTAACAACAGTAAGAGTTACGTTATATTACGTGTAATGTGTATGAACCTATAACGCTCCCCTCCCTTCCCCACTCCCCCCCCTCTCTCCCCAGGCCACTACCGCCCGCGAGTGTAAAATAACAGACGGAGTTTAGCAATCCGCCCTTGAGTTTGCGCGCGGGAGAAACGGCGGGAGAGAGAGAGAGAGAGAGAGAGAGAGAGAGAGAGAGAGAGAGAGAGAGAGAGAGAGAGAGAGAGAGAGAGAGAGAGAGAGAGAGAGAGAGAGAGAGAGAGAGAGAGAGAGTCATGTATAGCAATTTTCTCTCCATCTCTCCATTGTCGCTCCTCTATGCAGATGGACCTCCCCATCTGCATACAGAAGAAGGAGATGAAGGAGGAGGAGGAGGGAGAAGAAGAAGAAGAAGAAGAAGAACAAGAAGAAGAAGAAGAAGAAGAAGAAGATGCAGAAGAAGAAGAAGAAGAAGAAGTAGAGGAAGAAGAAGAAGAAGAAGAAGAAGGAGGAGGAGGAGAAGAGGAAGAAGAAGTAGAAGAAGAAGAAGAAGAAGAAGAAGGAGGAGGAGGAGGAGGGGGAGGAGGAGGAGGGGAGGAGGGGAGGAGGAGGAGGGGAGGAGGGGGAGGAGGGGGAGCAGCGAGGCGCGGCCGTGGCGGAGAGCGGCCGTGACACCGTTGCCTGGTTGTAGCGCTCTGCTCCGCCGCCATAATATTTCCTTCGCACGGTTCTCTTCCGAACACTCACGCTGACCTTGTTGGGGGGAGGGGGAGGGGCAGGGGGACGGCGGGGGAGGAGAGGGGAGGGTAAGGGAGGAGAGGGGAGGGTAGGGGAAGGTAGGGGGGAGAGGGGAGAACAGGGAAGGAGAGGGGAGGGCAGGGAAGGAGAGGGGAGGGCAGGGAAGGAGAGGGGAGGGCAGGGGAGGGGAAAGGAGGGCCCGGGAGGGACGGAGAGGTGAGGGGAGGGGAGTGACGAGGAGGGACTAGGAGGGGAGAGAGTGGAGGGTGGGAGGTGGAGGAGGAGGGGGGGGAGGGTGGACCAGCACCGCCGCCACTCACGCATTCATTCACACATTTGCCGATCTCACCCACA